>NC_143409.1:53477473-53638323 GCF_052110815.1 Crocodylus siamensis | reverse complement strand
GCTGCTTGTCTGTAGCTCACAGGCTCCTTTTCTGCGGTGGGTTACAGCCTTGCAAGTGTCCAGGGCGATGTGGTCCCGGGCCCCAGAGATGGAGGCTGTCTGTGGGATGTGCCAAGCCTTGTGTCCTCATTTCAGGGGCTGAGAAAAATCTTGCTGGAGGAGCAAAGGAGATCTTTCCTGCAGAGGGCCCTTCATGCAGTGCACAGTGGACCCATGCACATCAGCCAAGCTGGCCTGGTCTTCCTCTATGCCATCCTGGGGGAAGCCAGCTGCCTGATGGGGCACAGGGTCAGCAGCCACATTGGGCAGTGACGGGAGGGAGGAGAGTGAGATCAAGGCCCCTCACCTCTCTGCCAGGTCAAGTCGCTCTCGTCCCATCACCATCTGTTGCCTCGGGACAACGTGGAGCAGAGAGAGGTCACTACACACTGGAGTCTGAGCTCTAGCACAGGGCAGGGTCTATTTGCACCTCATAGACTAACTGAATCAGTGACCTATATATATACATATATATATATATGTATGTATATATATAGCCCAGGAAATCGTGACCCCACCAGTCACTTCAACAAAGGCTGAAGCCTGCCCGTCTGTAAGGTGCAAATCTCCCCTGCCGTGTGAGGACACTGGCCTCGAGGAGAAGGGAGGCCGTCCAGGTGCCTTGGACAAAGGAATCAATTCATCCATCTGAGCAGGATGGCACCAGCCGGCCCCTCGCACAAGTCATGTCCCTCAGGGTCAAGATCCCTGGCCAGGTCCAAAGATACAGAGCATGTCCCCATCAGAACAAGCTTCCCCTTCCCAGCCCTGGTCAGGAGTCCTTAGGAACTGCACAGGGCCCCTCACAGCCACATTTGTCCTGCTGCCCACAAGCCTGCGCTTGCTCTAGGGAGAAGGGAGGGTTCAGCCTGGTGATGCTCCCAATCTGCCCCATTGCCCCAGGCTGCCACCCCATCTTCACCACGACACTCAGAAAAAGGTCCTTCTGGGAACGTGCCCCCATTTCCCTGGGCTCTTGCCAAAACCCCTTGGTTTCAGTCCAGTCCCTGCCCCGTGACCCCTCCCCATATCCCCTGTCTTTTCTGGGGGTAGCAGAGGCTCTGACGGGTTCTTGTGCCCCGGCAGGAGAAAGAAATCCCCGTCCGGGTCCTGAACAAGCTCTTCATCATCACCTGCTTCAAAGAGCTGCCTGAAGACCCGCAAGGGCACAGCCTGCTGCCTGGCTCCTCCAGCGCCCTCGCCTCTCTCCAGCTGCCCACACTTGTCCCTGCAGGTGCTGTTGTGTCCCCTCTGCCCCTGGGCAACAGGGGCCAGTGGGAAGGAGGGGGAGGCTCTTGGCACTAGCACCAACTTGCTCCCTGCCGCGTGTGGGCAGTTCTCCCCTCTGCCCCCAGACAGTCCTGACCTAGCCTCCGTCCTCCGCAGGCCTTTCCTTTCTACTCCTGTCCTTGGCAGGAGCCTTTGCCTCGTGTCCTGCTGCCCTCGGGCAAACCTTCCCCTGCCCTGGGCAGCATGGATGGGCCTGCATGGTGTTGCCATCTTTCATGACGGGGCTGCAGGAGCTCTCCCCAGTGGCCGAGCAACCCCAGGGGAGGCGGGAGCCTCTTCCTCCTGCACAATGTTGCTGGGACTGATGCTGTCGGAGACCTGCTTCCCCTTGCTTCTAGCTCTCTCCACCACGGCCTTTTTGGGGCTAGGGTTGTCCATTCAGAGCACCTCCCTCACCTTTAATGTAGCTGGGCAGCGGGTCCTAAAGATGTTCGGCCTCTTCCATGCAGGAGGCTAAGCACGGTCTAGTTTGTTTTCCCTCGTTCAAATGTTCTGGCCTTTGTGTCCCAGGAAAGCTCTCAGCCCCCACTTCCTCACATCACAGCCTAGTATCACAGTCCCAATGCATGGATCTAATCTTTTGCTGCCTTTTCTTAAACTGCGTACCAACACCTGCAAACCATCTCAACCCTGACAGCACCTCCTTGAGCGAGCGCAACCTCCCCAGCCTCCCCAGGAGCCCGGCAGCTACAGAGAACAGCAATAGCGCCGAAGCCACCGACTGAGATCCCTCCAGTGTGAGCCGTCCTCCACCGCCACTTCAGCCTCTGCACAGAGGAGCAGCCTGAGAAACCCTCATGGGTGAAGAACCTGAACATCTTCCAGCCCGGCCCTGCAAAGGGCTGGGGAAAGACCAGGCACCAGGAGTTTGTGTTGCCCAGGTTGCCAAGTGCAGGATGCTCTTGTGGGTGGCATTTTGTGACCCCTGCCTCAGGGCTTTGGCCGGTCACCGTTTGGGGCCAGGAAGGAGTTTTCCCCCTTTCATTTATGGAACTAACTTCTGGGAGCTTTTCGCCTTCCTCCGAGGCACTGGGACATAGTCAGACCATCCCGGTGTCTATTGTGTTGGTAGCCTGCCTTTGAACCATTCGAGGGCCATTTGGGGAGAGAAAAAAGCAAAGGCACAAACAATGTGCAATGATGAAAATAGATTTAGTGTAATGTGTAATGTTGAACATGGATGTCAGAATTTAAGAGTATATGTAAGATAATAAAGTTAAGCTTTCGTTTTCTTTTCTTACAAGAATTGGTGTTCATCTCACGTTCCTGTGTCAAATACAAGTTCATGACATGCAAGGAAAGAAAGAAGCCAACATGATCCACTGCCGTAGCAAACATGGGGTCTACAACACACAGGAGAAACCTGGCATTTCTAGCTCAGAAAGTCAAGGCCGAGCTGACTGAGAAGGTGCTGGGGCCCCACCTCAGCCAGGTGAGGTGTTTGATGGGCAAAGGCCTTTGTTCCTCAGAGAGTCAACCTCGGGTGGTCAGCGAGGTGCTTCAAGGAAGTTGCAAAGGGAAAAGCTTTCTCTGCTCCAGGTTTCTTGTCAGAGATGTCCAGGCGAGTTCCCCAGTGGTACAGAGGTGTGCCACGACGTGGCCCAAGAAGGATCTCTAGCTATTATCCCAGCCCAAAGTCCAGTTCCTTGTTCGAGTCCATATACTTAGCCCAGTGGCTGGGGGGGCTGTCAGCGGACAACCTGGCACAGGTAAACTGTGTTTTTGGCCAGGCAGGTCTCTGGTCTCAGATGTCAAGGAGAGTCCCCCAGTGGCAGAGTCATGGCATGGGGTGACCCGAGAAGGATTTCTATCTATAATCCGAGCCCCAAATCCATATTCATGCCTATGTACTTAGTACATTGGGAATGGGGGCTGTCAGTTGGGAGCCTGGCATGGGCAAGCTGTACTCAGAGGGGTCCAGCAATGCAGAAACGCTTGCTAAAGCACACCAGCAGGAGGCTGACATGCAAAGAGAGATGGGGATCTGGATCCTGTTTCACTGCACACACATAAATGGCACATTTGCAACTAGAGTGACAGGCTTGCAGCAACATATGCTCGGCAACCACTGATCCTTCTAGATCCTGCCTGGCTGAGGTGGGGCGCCAAACCGAACCCCCGCCAAAGATGGAGCGAGCATGCAAATCCTGGCTCGCCTCCATCAAGAAGGACCAGGACAGGGGGAGAGGTATGGTTGGTGCTTTTTGTATTGTTTGCTTGTTTGTGAGTCTGGGATGCGAGGTGGGTAGGAACTGGGTGCTGATCAGGGCCCCTTCTGCCCCCCGGCAGGTCAGGATGACCCGTGATGCCCATCCCACAGGGTGCCAGTGCCCTGAACCAAGCAGCTGTCGCCTGCGCCGGTCCCACATCGTCCCTGGGCCTCCGCATCCTGTGCTCAGGCAGCGTGGGGGCCACGTCTTGGGAGGGGGTTGCCCCCGCGCTGCATGAAGCCCCACGAGGCTGGTGGGAGGGGTCGGTGGGGGTGTTGCACACACCAGGACATAGCGGCCGGGTCCCTTCTGCCTCCGTCCACCTGGCGCTGTAGGGAGCACGCTGTTCACGTCTAGTGGAGGGGGCTCATTTCTGAGACCGCTCCGTTGCCCTGACCTGAGAAACGCTTTCTGTGCCCGCGGTGCCCGGCGCAGGCAGGGGGAGCTGTCGGTGAGCGCGTGTAGGGGCGGGGCAGCAGGGCTCTGGGGCCCTCGGGGAGGGGGCCGGGCCGGGCCCGATTCCAGTGGGGAGCCCGCAGGGGCCTGACACACGCGGTGCAGGCCTGGGCGGGCAGTGACAGGCTGCGCACAATCTCGCACACACCATCTCGGGAGAGCTGTTTGCGGGGAAGATGAGGACGAGCGGGACAAGGAGGAGCCATTGCCCCTAGGAGCCCCGGCTAGGGAGAACGGCAATGCAGAGACGAGCCCCTCTGTGCTCCTGCACCCCGGCGTTGGAGGGGGTGTCGTGTGTGTGTGCTGGGGGATTGGGGAAAGTGTCACCTTCCCAGTGCTTTGTGGGAGGGGTGCATGTGCACTGCTGTGTGTTGTGAAGTCGGGGTGCCCAACTGTGCTACCCATGGGGTGTGAGATGTGGTGTCTGAGTCAGGGGTCAGTGCTGCACTGACCTAACCTCGTTTGTGGGTTAATGTCCCCTCAGCCTGCCACCGGGGACCAGCTCTGGGACAGAGGAGCAGGAGGGTGCATTTCATCCTACCTGGCATCCAACTGTTTCATTTGCAAGTGCAGCCCATGCATCAGGAGGGGATGCCCCGGGAGGGCTTGCCAGCTCTGTGGGGGTAAGCGGGGGAGAGGGAGAGGAGGAGGAGGTGGTCCCACAGGGTCATGTGGGGGACCAGACAGGTGGTGGGGCACTGGAGGTGTCGCATGCAGCATCCCAGCTACAGGGCAGGCTGGAGGTGCTGGGAGCTGTGGTGTTTGCAAGGTAGGGGAGTTCTTCTTTCAAAGGGGCTGTTGGGGTTGATTTCATACATTTTAGTTTCAAAACGGACCTCAGTAGATCGTTGAGTCCCACCCCCTGCCCAGGGCAGAAAGAGTGCGGGGTCAAGTGACCCCAGCCAGGTGCTTGTCCAGTTTCCACTTAGACCTCCAGGGTAGGGGAGAGCATCACCTCCCTAGGGAGCCCATTCCAGATACTGGTAACCCTTCCCATAAAAATTTCTTCCTCATGTCTAATCTAAATCTGCTCTGTGTCAGTTTGTGGCCATTGTTATTAGTTACCCCAAGAGACACCCTGGTAGAGTATCTCCTATTTCTTGCTGAACCCGCCCCCTAATGCATTTGTAGACGGTCACAGGTCCCCTCTCAGCCTTCTCTTGTGGGAGTGAAGACATCCAGGTCCCTCAATCTCTCTTCGTAGGACCTTGCCTGGAGGCCCCTGACCATACGAGTGGCCCTCCTCTGGGCCCTCTCAAGGTTATCCACGTCCCTCTTCAAGTGCAGCTCCCAAAACTGGATGCAGTTCTCCAGCTGCGCCCTTACCCATGCCGCACAGAGGGGAAGTATCACCTCCCCAGACCCGCCCATGATGCAGCTGCTAATGCACGATGGAGTGCCGTTACTTTACCTATCACTGTCACACTGATGACTCAAGTTCGTCTTGGAGTCGACCGTGACTCCAAGATCGTACTCTGCTGCTGGGCTGCTTAGATCTCACAGGTTGCGAGTGTGACGGTGACTCTTTCTCCCTAGCTGCAGCTCTTAGCACTTGACTTCATTGAAGTGGAGCCTATTCTGTCCATAATGCCTCTCTTACCAGTTACTTCTTGTGTAACCAGGAGTAGATGCCCCTCCCAGGGGATGGACGCAGGGACCCAGGCCAGCCCGCCCCTCACACAGAGATCAGCACCCAGGCAGAGGCCCCCGGCATGGAGACCCTTCCCCGCAGACCGGGGCCCTGTGCCCGGCTGAGGTGGGGTGCCAGGCTGGCCCGGGGCCGACGCTGGAGGCGAGCACCAGACCACCGGGCGACAACAGGGGGAAAGCTCTGATGCTTGTCCCAGTGCGAGGTTGTGAGCGTGGGATCTGTGTGAGGAGCGGGGCGCGGGCTGGAGCCAGGACTCTGCTCCTGGCCTGGGAAGGGCTCGCAGGTTGGGAGCAGGACGGGGTGCGGGCCAGCACCCCTGGTTCCTTCCCAGCTCTGGGGGCCTCGGGAGGCAACAGGTTAGTACAGGGGAAACGACTAGTGGGTCGTCAGTAAGTCCCTTGACCACAGCTGCCTCCAGCGCCCTGTGTGTTGGCGGGGCAAGGCTGGGGCAGGGAGCCCACAGGCCTGGGCTCCCTGTTGTGGGCCCTCCCCGCTGTGTACGTCCAGCCTGCACCAGGAACCAGAGCTAGGCCCCGCAGCCCCGGGGGGAAGGGAGCTGGGTCTGGCAGGGCTCCCGGGGCCGGTCGCTGGGACAGAGGCCGTGGTGGAGAGAGGGGAGGCCGGGGCGTGGGCTGCTGGAAGGGGCCGGGGCCGGGGTTTGGGGTGGCTGCGAGGTGACCAGCGTCTCTGCCTCCCACCCCCAGTGCGGACACGGCGGCAGAGGGGAGGAGGCGACGGTGGGCAGCACTGAGACGGTGGGTGTCCCCCTGCACCCCAGCAGCCCCAGGCCTGAGGGGCGCCCTCCCCCAGCCCACATGATGATCGGGTGCCTCCTGCCTCCAGGCCGCTCAGGATGACCCATCCTGCCTCTCTGCCAGGGCTCTAGTGCCCCATAAGGACCGGCTATCCCATGTGTTGGCCCCTCATTGCCCACCTCTGGGTCCAAGGCTTCACCCCGGGTTTCGGAGGTCAGAGCTGCTGGCCCTGGTCAGGCCTGCTGGGACAGAAATCCCCCCTGAGCCATGTGTGAGAACCACGTAGTGCTCCCTGCTGGAGAGACTCTCCTTTACCCCGTGGTTGTTCCTGGGTGTCAACGGAGGGGCCAAGATCCACCCTGACCCACTCACACTAGTTTCTTCTTGCCTGGCCTGCATCCAACCCTGAGCATGCTCTGCCCGTGCCCCTTCCCCCACAGGTTCCAGCTGGCCTGGATCATCCCAGGTTGTTTTGCCCCAGGAGATGAACACCTGAACTCCTTCCCTCCCCATACCCCCTGTAGTCCTCTCCCTCCATCCCCTGCCTGATCCGGGATGGGCCCACAGGATGCCAGCATTGGTGCTTCTACGTCTCTGAACATGTAAGTGGTTTCCCATTCCTTCGACGTTTCCAGGGCCTCCTTTTTTGTCTCCTTCTTTTGGGCCTGCACACTCCAACCAAGGGGCCATCATGACCTTAGGGCTTCTTAGGGCTACAAGGAGCCAAGTCCTATGAATGCACCCATAAGCCAGGCAGGCTGCAAAGACATCTGAGCCATAAGGCAAGAAGGATGCATAAGTGCAAAGAGCAAAGCAAGGGGCATGATATGAGCCACTGCTACATTGCTCCAGTTTGACACCTGTTCATCTTTCTGGTCTTTAATGGAGTGGCCTTGGCCTAGATCTGGACCATCAGATCTGGACTGGACAGTCCAACCCACTGCCATCAGACTCATGGCATGATTATTAAAAGGGCTTAAGCAATTATGAGCTTGACATGTCCTACTTTGATCCTTCTGAGTGAAGCATTTCAATGTTCTTGCTGGAATGACACTTCATTCAGGATTTGTAGTTTGAATTTTAATTGTTTTTAGTATAACCTTGTTTCCTGCCTCCCGCTCCCTTCAAATTCCTTGGAGTCCCTTTAAAGCCATATGGAAAGGGTCACAAGTGTCTTTGGAAAGGCATGAACTTTTTGAACTGATTCACAGTGCACCCATGGTACCTATGGCATTGCTGTATGATGTATATCCCACAAAGTGTCCAGCTGGTAACTACACATTCCCTGGGAAAGTGTCCCTTGCCCTCACCACAGATGTGAATAGGGGCCTGAACACTTTTGGGAATGTCTCCAGCTTTTATGAGGCAGGAAAATGCTCATGTCCACAGGTCGTCAGTGAGACAGCCCTGGGCAAGATGATTACCTTGGCTATATGCCGGCTGATCCCATACCTTACCACTCCTCCAACCCCGAGCCCATCGCATCCCCATTTGCTTGTAGCATTAAAAGCATTAAGCAATCTTAATGTTGAGATTGCCCCCCTCACTGTTATGTAACCTGTGACAGGCCTCCGTCTGCCATACCTTGGCACTGCGGCTCTGGGGGCCCAGTTGCAATCAAGGCAGGCAGTGCCACGCCGAACAGAGGAGCCCTGCCGCTTGCCCCAAGAACTGGATACAACAGATTAAGAGTAGGCCTAGAGACAGAGGCACTGGGGGCTTGCACCAGGACACTTTAAACAGGATCGGACGCTTTCCCAGCTGCCGGAAGCGATCTGACATATTTCG
Source organism: Crocodylus siamensis (assembly GCF_052110815.1). Taxonomy (NCBI): domain Eukaryota; kingdom Metazoa; phylum Chordata; order Crocodylia; family Crocodylidae; genus Crocodylus; species Crocodylus siamensis. The sequence goes on along the minus strand of NC_143409.1, from coordinate 53,630,134 downwards.
CCAAAGTCAGCACAGCTGGGGAAGCATTGGACACTCGTCCTGATTCTGCAGCATCCGGGAAAAAATCTGGATGCTCACCTCGCTGTGCAAAGAAATCCAGCAAGTTCCCCTGGAGGACAAAAAGCCAGGAAAGCACCGCACGCTCTCTCGACTGCTGCAGTATCGGGGACCCAAGCAGATGCTCTTCCTCCCACCCCATAAGGCACATGAAAGCCGTGCCAAAGCATGTAGCTCGGGTGGGCCTGGGAGAGGGCTGCACAGGGTGATCTGAAGTGGGCAACAGGTGAAGAACTCCAGTGAGGAGGCTTCTCAACACCACGTACTCAGCCGGTACACCTGCGGGTTTGAGGTACCCCGGGAGGAGGTCAGTGGGAAAGTGAGACTCACTCAGGGGAAGTGGAGGTGAAGACGAGATGGAGCCATAGCTGGCCTAGCACCAGGGAGGGAAGGTGGGTGAGTGAGGGGTGCACCAGGCACCGGTCCAACCCTTGCCCAGGAAAGGGATCGCTCAGCACAAAGTCATCATTGCCCTACTTGGTTGCCTCATATGAGCTATTTAACATGCATGACCTGTTTAGCTGTGATTTGGACATAAAAGGCAGCAGCAGAGTCCGTGCCATTTCCATTCTCACGAGACACCTCACAGAAAAGAAAAGACAATGTCACCACACTGAGATGTCACCAGGGCTAATTACAAGACCTGAGTGGAAAGGGGTGAGCTGCAGGGAAGGAGGAGCCCCAGACAAGTCATGAAAGTGCTGTTGCACCTGGACCCTCAGGGAACCACGGACCACTACATCCAGGCAAGCGAAGGTTCACCCAGTGGAAACAACAAAGCTGTGGCATGGTGCTGTGGCGTGGCGTGGCGTGACCCAAGCGGCTGGGACTTGCCTGCAGCCCATCAGCCACTGCGTCTGGCAAGAGCCTGCCACAAAACCCTTTCCCCCTGCAATAAAGGTCTCTTCCATCAATTTGTCCTGTCCCCTTTCTGACACTAGCTCAAGCCCAGGATGATTGCAGTGAGGCCTGGTGTTGGCAGTGGTATCCTAGTTGAGAACCACAGAGGGGTGGGATGCTGCAGCACTACAGACTCCCTGTGCAGTTGGCCTAGGCACAGCAGGACGCCTGATCCAGCCCATCGCCTGACTTCCCACTGCATCCAGAGCTGCCCTGTGTCCCAGCACCAACAATGAGGCTGTCACAGTGCATCCTCTGTTAACCCTTTCCATGTTCTTGCAATTGTAGGAGAACACCTTGAGGGCTGCCCGACATAAGTCGGAGTTGTCTTTTTCTCCTGTCCCAGTGAGCCAGGTAAAGCTTTTAAAAATACCCTTCATTTGTGTTTTTGCTGGTCTTTTCATTTTGAAAGGCTCATGTACAGAATTAATGACATTCATCTAGGGCAGTGATGTGCACATTAAAGGTGCACATTAGAGTTCCCCACATACAGCATGCCCCACAATATAATACACACCTTGTTCTTGAAAGTCAGAATGAAGAGAAGAAGATGTTGACTTGTAGTACCTAACTGGGGAGCAGCAGCAAGGAGCCGGGGCCTGCTCAGTGCTCTGCACCCTGTAGATCACATGAAGGTTTGACTTTTGCTTTTGCCCCATAACAGGCACAAACTGCCCTTGCCCTGTGTATTGCATGTAATGAACCGTAGAAATTCCAGCAGTGGATTTTTTGCAGACGGGGGTATGTTGTATTTTGAAAAAGACAATACTTCCTAGGCTAACAAGACCCTAATCCCGGAGGAGAGGATCTGCTGGGAGAGAAGGAATGTTGTTCACATGATGGAGAGCTTGAAGGAACACAAAAGAGATAAGCTGATCCTCTCTCGGTTTTGCTCTCTCCTAATACACGCTTTGCTGCATCAGGAGTTTGAGGACATCTCAATCTTAGTGGGGCGCTGCAACGCAAGGCCCAAAACTTTGGCCCTGGCAGTTAGCCCTGCAGCTGCCATTCCCTCCTGGCAAACAGGCAGGCATTCATCCCTGGCTTGGGCTGGGGAAGGACACTGGGACACCAGAAAGTAGCTGCCCAGAACCAACCCACCCACGTGTCCTCTAGAAGGGTCTCTATTGTCCTAATGCGGAAATTACAGGGGGTTTCACTCATGCAGGCTTTTTGTTCTGCTTTATTTTTTTCTCTCATAGGCAGAAGTCTGTCTTCTCAAGGCGTCCTCACAAAGATCACAACTCTGACACGATGGTGAGGGGCTTGTCTGCTATCCTTGACATCAAGACTGATGCCGTCCATGGCCTTGTACTTCTGTTAGGGTCACCCATGCTGGCAAAGTTGAGAGCGAAGTTGCCAGGCTAATAGTGATCCAAACATACAGAGACAAGTTCTTGATGGTGGAGCAAGCAAATGAAGCAGAATATTTCACAATGGCAGCAGAGACAGAAGTAAGCTCCCGCAAATCTTCAGTCCTTTTGGTTTTTCTGGCCATGGGATTCATCTTTCCTTCATGTGAAATATTGTGCGGTTTCTGATGTGCAATGCCATCCCCATTCTAACAGGGGGCCTACTGGGCCCAATCTCAGCACGGCCCGCCCACCTGTTCTTGGGCTAACCGTCTGCCTTCTCGCCCACCCCGGATTGATCTTAATAATTAATTAATAGATGTAATTTAAGCAGGAGGCTGCCCATTTTCTGCCCTGCTGCTAGGGGACAGTATCTGCGGCTCCATTCCTCCCCTACACCGCAGCCCAAGCCTTGCAGATGACCTCATGATGTTCACATATGCGCCAGTCCCCCACAATGGGGCCCAGAATCCTGCTGTAGGACCCCACCCGGGTTCCTCCCTTCAGGCGGACTCTGCTGCCATCATACCGGGCCACATATCTCCCTGCCACCATAGTTTCATAGTTTCATAGTAGCTAGAGTCGGAAGGGACCTAGGAAGATCATCTAGTCCGACCCCCTGCCTTGGCAGGCAAGAGCACCAGGGTCAGATGACCCCGACAAGGTGCTCATCTAACTTCCTTTTAAAAATCCCCAGGCTAGGAGCCTGCACCACTTCCCCTGGAAGCCGGTTCCAGGCCCTAGCCACCCTGACTGTGAAGTAGCGCCTCCTAATATCTAATCTAAAGCTACCCTCCGCCAGCTTGTGACCGTTATTCCTGGTCACTCCTGGCAGCACACGGGGGAACAGGGACTCCCCCAATACCTGCTGATCCCCCCTGACCAGTTTGTAGCAGGCCACAAGGTCCCCCCTTAACCTTCTCTTGTGGAGGATAAACAGGTTCAGGTCCCATAGCCTCTTCTCATAAGGCCTGCCCTGCTGACCCCTGATCATACGAGTGGCCCTCCTCTGGACTCTTGCCATATCGTCCACGTCCCTCTTGAAGTGTGGCGCCCAGAACTGGACGCAGTACTCCAGCTGCGGCCTGACCAGTGCCGCACAGAGGGGGAGGATCACCTCCCTGGACCTGCTCGAGATGCATCTGTGGATGCATGACAGGGTACGGTTGGCCTTCTTGACTGCCTCCCCACACTGCTGGCCCATGTTCATCGTGGAGTCAATGACAACTCCAAGATCCTTTTCCGTCTCCGTGCTGGCAAGAGGGGAGTTCCCCAACCTGTAAGTGTGGTGCTGGTTCTTCCTCCCCATGTGCAACACCTTGCACTTATCAGTGTTAAACCCCATCCTATTCTCATCCGCCCACCGCTGCAACCTGTCAAGGTCAGCTTGTAGCCTATTGCACCCTTCTAGTGCACCCACATCCCCCCACGTCTTAGTGTCATCAGCAAACTTGAACAGGGTGCTTTCTACCCCCTCATCCAAGTCACTGATGAAGATGTTGAACAGTGCAGGCCCGAGGACCGAGCCCTGCGGAACCCCACTGCCCACGTCCTTCCAGGTCGAGAAGAACCCATCCACTACCACCCTCTGGGTGCGGCCCTCCAACCAGTTAGCGACCCATTTGACTGTGTGGGCATTGACACCACAGTCTCCCAGCTTTTTGATGAGGACAGGGTGAGAGACAGTGTTGAAAGCCTTCCGGAAGTCCAGAAAGACTACATCCACAGCAACCCCTGCGTCTAATGATTTGGTGACCTGATCGTAAAAGGCCACCAGGTTGGTCTGACAAGACCTGACACTGATGAACCCATGTTGGTTGCCCCTGAGCATGCATTCCCCCGCAAGGCCCTCCTGGATGTGTGCCAGGATAATTTTTTTATCCTGTTCCCCTTCTGGTGTGGTCCCCTCACTGGTACCTTCGGCTCTTCTAGCCCTGGCCCACCCCCAGGCCAGTCGGGACCCCAGGCATCTGGCTCTTGGGTGTCCCTCTCAGTGGGCCTCCTTGCCCTTCTGACCCTCCTGGTCCTGGCCCCTGCCTGGGCCATTCAGGGGAAGCTCAGGCAGGCCTTGATATATGACCGCTACTCTTTCCCCGGGGTCCCCCTCTCTGGGTTCTCCTTCACAGATGTGGGGAGCTGGGGTACCTCACACAACGACTGGTGCCTCAGGGTCTCACAGGAGACTCTCACTCCCGCCCTGGGCAGCAGGTCACGGTGCTACTACTGGTGTTATCTTTGACCCACACTCTGCCTTCCCAATGGTGGAGGCCCTACTGGGGTCAGGACTCAGCTCTCGCTCTCTCTGGCTGAACCCCCATTCTCCCTTCACTGGGCTCTGCATCACACTGCCCCCCTCACCACTGGGGGCTTCTCACTGTTCATCACGCCCCCTTTACTCAGGGTCTCGGGGCTTCTCTCCTCAGGGGCCTCAGGTGGCCGGAGCCGTGCCTGGCCCCAACTCTACCTCCTTGGGGTCTCGAACCCCTGCAGGGCTCAGGTGGCCTCGGCTACACCTGGCCTCCAACTCTCCACTCCTCCTCAGGTCTTGCACCCCCACAACTACCTCCAGTGGAACGCAACCCACCCTAAGGTGAGGGCTAAGGGTTACGGCACCCCGACCCACCTTTCACCGGGGTGGTAACTGGCCTGGCATTTCCTGGGGGCTCCTGCGCCACTGGGAGCCCCACCAGGCCACCCACTCCCAGCAGGGTGTAGTTTCAGGTCATACCCAGAACCAGGAGTCCCCCACCATCCCCTACAGCTCCTCCCTTACCTCCAGAAGAAACTCAGCAGCCCTTTGGCTAGGCAATATTGTTGCCTGACCTCCAGCAGCCAAACTGCCTTGTTTGTATGGGCAGCCCTGAACCTAAATTGACTGCCCTCATTAGGCACCTGGAGGCTGCCAGCTCCAGGGGCTTAAAGTGGCAGGCGCACACAGTGCCCTGCCACACCCATGCTAAATGAAGATACACAGAAGCCTCTTGCTTCAATAGCAAGTCCCACAGTGATAGGTGGATGACAATGCGGGCAGACATGGGTGATTACCAGAAGCCCCTGGCCACGGACCTGCACATAAATAGCCAATGACTGGATGATGATTATTTCTACTTTGAGGTGAGACAGGCATGTAATTAGACAGCTGCAATTATGACTGAGCAGGCCTATTTTGGATCAGCTCTGCTCATCCAGTGTGCAGGGGACACTAGAAAAGGCACCTTGAACAGCCTGTCTCTTGTCACCTGTCTGAGATCTGCCCAGGTCAAGTACTGAAGTCTGCAACCTGGACTATCCGCACCCTGGTGCACAGCACTAACAGCGACCAACTGGTTTGAAGGACAGCACTTGTGTCCAGAGCTGCATGAATTTCTTTTCCTGAAAAGTGTTCAGAATATGATCTATTCATCCCAAAGCAACTGAATGAAACAGTGAAACGTATGACAGGTACTTGCAGATACACTCGTGTTCCTTGGCGGTTTCTTCTATCTCATACCCAATCTGCTCATCTTCAACATAAAAGGCTAGATTAAGAGTCTGCAAAGAACTGTTTCTATTCAATTAACTACCAATTTTTGAGGGTATTAATGACCCTCATAGACCAAGGCTTATGTCGAGAAGGCCCTTTTGGAGCGTGGAAAAAGAGCTGAATGATGAAAGCTTTGATATCAAGGAAAATGGATCTAGCAATGATTGACATCATTCATAAATTTCTTATCATGGACCCCACATTTAAACTTCCTGGTTTTGTTTTACCAAGGCAGAGTTTGACTGTGTTGAACAAGGTTCATAGTGGACAACTACCTACTTCGGTAAAGGAATTGTATTAAAGCGCCCAAGTGTGAGTGTGGTGAAATCCAAACTGTAGCACATATCCTGGACGAATGTCCTGTTTATCTTTCTAGTGATTGCACTGAAGACCTCCACCAAGCTATTGAGGATGCCTTGCCATGGATATCATACATGAATCTGTCACTCTTCCCTTATCCCTTAGTGCTGTTGCTGATAGGATGCTTAGAGCTTGTTCTCTTAGTCGGATGCTGTATTCCATACAAATAAATCACTAAGCAATAAATGGAAGCCATTGTGCAAGAGCCCTGTTTAAAACCCTGGCTCCTAACTGACTATATCATAGTGCATTGCAAAGTCCACCTCCGCGCAGCTATGACCAGAGCAGTGCAGGACTCCAACAGCTACAACGGCCATAGCCAACACGCTTATGTCGCGGCCCAGTCAGATCTAGACTATCTGCAGGTTCTCCTGAATCCCTGTTACTGACTGTCTCGGGTAGGACATGAGAAGAGGAGGAGAAGACAACCAGCCCCAAAGGCTGCTGGATAGATCCTTGTCTGATACGTCCCACCATGCCCATCTGCATGGCCACAAAATGATGTAACCAAAAAAAGCAACCAAAGAAGAGGTTCAATGTCAAATGCTACAAAACCCTCCTAAAAGCCATCACTTCCAGCAGTGCCTGAGGGAGAAACACGCCAACTGCCCTGATGCTCTTGACACCACTGATCAGTCCAAAAAGAGCAAGAGCTTCAAGAAAGGCATCCATGAGGCGTGCCGAAAGTCTCAATGCTTCTCCACAAAGAAACATCAGGACTGGCCAATGAGAATGACAGACTTCAAATTCATGCCTTTCTAATTGACACAAGACACAACAACATCAACTTTAGATCGAAGTACTGCATCGGTGATCTTCAGTACAGACGATTCACTCGACGGCCCATTCCAAATGGACAATTTTGAACACGTAAGTGAAGAATGGTTTTCCCCTTTTGTGTGTGTTTGAAAAAGACTCCACTGAATGGGTGTTTCATGTGTAACATGTAATAAAAAGATGGAATAATTTATTATGCCAGTGCTGCAAATCCTTATTAAACCTTCCCTGGGCTCTCATAAGGGCTTCACTGAAGAGAAGGTGCTTGGGTTTGGTTTAGCATGTCATCCTGCACGCTCCCCATGTCATTGCTTCCCATTTGCCCTGAGGGTTTTCTCCCACTCCACCTGCCAGAGGAGTCCGATCCCTTCCTCAGGCTGGATCAGGGCCAGGTGGCAGGTGGCAGATTACACCAGGATTTCTATGCAGGTACCGTCCATGTGGGAGCTTTCACCTCTGGGGTCCAGCTCCCCGGCCTGACACACGCAGAGATCCCAGTAAATGTGAGCATGGGGGTCCCTCAGCGCTGTGGCAGCTTGTGGGATCCAAGACTGCCCTCTTCCCCGCTCTTGTCACCATGGGGTATAAAGGTGACCTGGGAGATGTCTGGGTCATCCTCTCCTTGCTCTCTGGGTGCTCAGGACCAGTCCTGCCATGAACGTCTCACCAGAGCACGTGCACACGAGGTGCCAGGGCTTGAACTGCCCTGGAGAGGCCATGGCTGGTCACAGGCCCTGTTCTGCAGGGCACTGCTGTGTCCAGCCCTCTTTTCACTCTTGCACTGGAGTCACTGGGGTTTGCAGCAAGAAATCAGGGTCCCAGTTCATCCCTTCTGACCACTCGGGCAGGGTCCCCTCTAGGATACCTTGCTTGAAGTCTTCCCCAGGACCTGGTCCAGGAAGACAGAGCAGGCCAGAGACCGCAAGGGAAGTGGACACCACGCTACACCTGCCATTGCTGAAGGGGTGTTGTCTGCACATGGCAGAGGGCCAGGGCAGGGCCCGACTGCCTCCTCACTGGTGACCAGCAAGCAGGCTGGGCGGTCTGCAGCGCAGGACAGGAGCATCTCTAGAGAAGGCCGGAGCTGCCTCGTGATGGGTGGAGGTGATACGCGGAGAGGAGCAGGAGGGGAGATGCTGATTAAACAGGAGAGGCAGGTGGCCCAGAGAGGCCATCAGGAGCTTTCTTAACAGTGGGCCGCAGGGTGGGGTACATGGAAGGGGCTGGGCCTGGCTTTGGCATTTGGTTTAATGCTCATGAAACTCTAACTTCAAGCAATAATTAAAAAATCACAAACCATGTGGGAAGAGATTTGCATCCATTTTAAATAGGACATCCCTCATTGGGGAAATCTGATGGACTCCATGTGAACACGTGTCTCCAGGGACACGGGATCATTGAACAGGACTGGAAGAGGCCTCACAAGGTCATCTAGTCCAGCCCCCTGATCCTGGTGCTGCCATCCCTGAGTACCCCATCCCCGCCAAGCGTCCGTCCAACCTGCTTCTCAAAGTTTCCCGTCACAGAGATGCCACCGCTCCCCTAGGCAGCCTGCTCCGATGTCTGGTCCTTGTCATGGTGAGGCCTCCCCAGTGCTGGATAGAGGGGAAGAGTAATTTCCCTTGAAGGACACATGACGCTCCTGTGAATACAGCCCAGGACGCAGTAGTCTTTGTTTGCAATGAGCAGGAGGGAGAAATGGGAGACACCGACTTGTAGCTCAGGCTTGGTCAGGGCCACCTGCCCATGAGCCATGAAGCAGAGACCTGTGTCCCCCCGATATAAACTGGGGGCCGTTCGTGTTGACTGTGGGTCAAGCTGGCCTCCTCCTCTATCCGCAGGGTCAGGGGCCAGCTCTGCTCTCACCCGAGCGTGATTGTCCCTCCCAAAGGAGGACCCATGATCCACCCGGCTCTGACCACCTCTTTTGCATGGTGCATGCGGCAAGCGGGCCTCAGGTTTGTCTCCTGCTTCACAGCCGGGTGCTCAGCCTGGGCATCATGCAGAGCCTGCTGGTTTTCCTGGCCCTGGGGAGGGGGAGAAGGTGCAATGAAACACCAGGCCTTTACCCCCGCAGAGTGGCTCTGGCAGCACATGGGCTCAGCCCAGGCCCAGGCGGCAGTCAGGACCCCTCTGCACACCCCCGCCAGGCCAAGCAAGCTGACGTGCGGCTGGGGGCCTGGAGCACGGCTCCGTGGGTGACGTGACGCCCCGGGGGGCCTGAACCTCAGACACAGCCGGCTTGCTCAACAGTTTGCAGCATGGGCCCGGGACTAAAGCCCTGGACGGGGACTGGGGAGAGCTGTGCCCAGCTCAGCAGTTGTGCCCTCACTGTGCCGTCCTCTGCGTGGGGAGCAGGGCGACAGCAGCCCCAGCCTCTGCTGCGACAGCCCTTTGGGCTGTGCTGGTGGGAAGCGCTCGGTGGGACCGATGTAACATCATGGCATAAACCAATGGATCCCGCAGCATCTGAACGGACAGTGGAGGCTCCCAGTCTGGGAGATACAGGACCTCCACTGGACCCAGGGCAGGGGGCCACAAGTGGACACAGGACTCCAGATGTGGCCTCAGCAGTGCTGAATGGAGGGGAAAAATCACTTCCCTTGATCTTCTGGCAGCGCTCCTACTAATGCAGCCCAGGATGCTGTTAGCTTTCTTCACAAGGGCACACTTAATGCCTATATAATTCCCTGAATTTATGCATTTGTCTGGACTTCCCTCAAAATACATTATGACACAAGTGGCACATGCCGGCCTGGTGTGTGAGGGTGGGTGGAACTTTGCAGAGGAGCAGAGACCTCCCCCCCACCTCGAGTAGCATTAAGCCAGCCAAGAGCAATGGAGATCCTAAAATAATTAAAAAGGAGAGGTTTGGGGCATTTTGGGTTGTGTTACTGGTTTTCATGGGTCTTTCTTCTGAGAATGGGGGAAAGGGGATGATCTGTGTGGTTCCTGATACACAATGTCACCCCCATGTTAAAAAAAAGACATGCATAGGCTTCATGATTCAATAAAAGTCCCACAGTGATGGGTGGATGGTGATGGGGGCAGACATGTGCAATTAGCAAAACCCTCTGATCGTGGACCTTCCCCTAGTCAGAGACCTGTACATGCAGAACCAGTGATTGAATGATGATGATTTGGACTTTCACCCAAGTCAGGTGTGTAATTAGGCAGCTGCAATTATGACTGAGCAGGCCTATTTCAGATCAAATCTGCTCATCCTGTGTGTGGAGGCCACTAATAAAGGCACCTTAAACAGCCCATGTCGTGTCACCTGCTTGAGATCCATCCAAGTCAAATACTGAGGGTCGCAACCTGGACTGTCTGCTCCCTGGTGCACAGCACTAACAACCCCCAACTGGATTGAAGGGCAGCACTTGTGCACGGAGGTGCATGGATTCTTTTCCTGAACGAGTGTGCAGAATATGATGTACTCATCACAAAGCAACTGAATGAAACAATGAAACGTATGCTACATTCATACTTGTACATACACTCATACACTCATGTTCCTTGGCAGTCTCTTCTACCTCATATTCATCCTGCTCATCTTTGACATACAGAAGCTAGATTAAGAGCCTACAAAGAAATGCTTCTATTAAACTGCCCAAGAGCAACTGTAGTGAGCAGGAGTGCAACGCCGGCAGCCAGCCAGTCCCAGTGAGACAGGCCCAGCCCTGGCGGGGACAGGCACCCTGCACTCACCCGGCGCAGCAGCCGGGCCCCAGCAGGGCTGGGGACACGATCAGGGCTGCTGGGCCTGAGGCCACGGGCAGCAGGGCCACAGGCTGCAGCCCTGGAAAGCCAGCGCGGCCTGCAGTACCCCAGCTGGGCGACGCTGGAAGCTCTTGGTCCCGACCCTGCGCGCCTGCTTGCTGCTCTTCTGTGCTCGACCCCGGCTCCTGCCCCGGCTCTGCCCTTCGGCTCGGCCTTGGGACACCAGTTCCCAGGTAGCCCTCGGCGCCGCACCGGCCCCGCTCGCACCCTGCCCCAGCGCCTGCCCGGGCGCGGCGCCCCACCCGATCCCCGGGCTGGTGCGGGTCAGCAGACGGGCAGGGGCTGGCGCGGGGAAGGAGGCAGCGCGGCTCGGACCGGGGGGGGGAGGCCCGGGACTGACCCTGCCCCAGCGCCAAGGCCGGCCCAGCCCCGACAGCTCCCGGAGGGCTGCTGCAGCGGGGCCGTGTCGCGGTGGGGCTGTTTCAGGAGCCGGAGCCGGTGCCTGTCACCAGCCGGAGGGGAGCCCTCCGGAGCCCGCTCTTTACTGGGAGCCGGGGGCGGGTGCTGAGGTGGGGCGGAGCGAGGAGGGGTGACGGCACTGCCGGGCGGGGGGCCCGGGGCTCTCGGAGACAGGCCGGGGGCTGCACTGGCCCGGTGCGGCGGTGCCCCCGGCGCGCCGCGCACACGAGCCAGGCGGGGGTGACCGGAGCTGCAGGCTGAGCGGCCCCCACCCGCTCCGACCCCGCGCCACCTCGACCGGCGCCCCCCACGCATGCGCAACCCCAGGCCGGGCGTGGCAAGGACTAGTGTCTGCGCATGCGCCGTGAGCAGAAGGGCTGCCCAGGTCTGGCGGGGGGGGGGGGGGCAGCGCGGGGAGGGGAGGGACGGAGGCAGAGCACTCACTGCGCAGGCGTCGCTGGGCCGAGGTGTGGGGAGGGACATCCTTCAGGTGGGTTCAGAGGGAGGTGGGCGGAGTGCGGGCACCAGGGGGCGGGGAGTCACGTGGGCAAACCTGCTCGCGGAGCGGAGCAGTCACTGCGCAGGCGCCGCGGAGGGAAGGGGCGATCTTCAGGTGGGACCAGAGAGGCGGAAGCGCGGCCGGGGGGCGGTGGGTCTGCGCTGGGGGGCGGGGGTCAGGATTATTTCTGAGGAGCGAGGGGCACCGCCAGGCTGCGGGGGGAGGGGCTGTGGGTTGGGAGTGAGGGGCATTGGGCTCCCCCGGGCCGGGGGCGCAGGGGGGGACCTGGGCCCGAGGAGGACGTGGGGGCTGGGGCTGCAGGCAGGGGCAGGAGCTGTGGGGGCTCCTGGAGCAGCCCTGGTCCTGCCTGCGTGGGGGCTGCGGGGAGCAGGGGTGTCGAGGCTGGGCTGAGGCTCGGGCTGGGCAGGTCGGTCTGCGTCTCCCATCATCTGTTCTGAGCCGCGCTGCCTCCTTCCCTGCAGACCCGGCACTGAGGCCTCTCCGGGCGGAGGAAGCAGCGGTGTCCCTGGAGCCCCTGGCACCCGCCGGCCTCCCCTGCGCAGCCGGGGGACGATGGAGGAGCAGGATCCGGGCGGCGTCCAGGCAGGAGCAGCCGGGGCAGGGCAAGTCCCTTGTGTGGCCCAGGCCGGGATCGGGGGCGCGTCAGCCCAGCAGGAAGTGAAGCAGGGGCGCGAGGAGCAGCTGGTCCAGCACTGGGACATGCGGGGGAAGGAGGTGAAGCAGCCTATGCATCCACCCCATTGTGCCCACATAGCCCCCACAGACCCGACCGCTGGCACCAGGGTACAAGCTCCCCACACCAAAGACCTGGAACTGGCACATCCAGGGCTGCGCTACCGGGAGGCCAAGGGCCTGTGGGAGGTCTGCCAAGGCTGCAGCTGGTGGTGCTGGAGTTGGCCCTGGCCGTCCTGCCCCAGGAGATGAGGAGCTGGGTGTCGGGGCGCAGGGTAGAAACCTGGGACGAGACCCTGGCTGAGGGGGTTTGGCTGGGGCAGGTGGAGGATGAGGAGCTCCACGTGGGAGCATTTCACCCTGATCGTGGATGCTGCCAGCCCCGTCTCCATGTGCCTGGGAGATGTCTCCTGCCACCCCGTCTCCCAGTCCCAGCTCCCCGGTGACATGTTCCCCTTGCCTCCAGGTCACGGTGAGTGTAAAGGTCGAGGAGGTGGCCTCAGACTGGATGCAGCCCCCTGGGGCACTGCAGCAGCCTGGCGATCCCTGGCCGAAGGAGCCACGGGCCCAAACTGCGGAAGTGCCTCTGGAGGAGGCAGCACAGCGGGAGAGCCCAGGGCCTCTGACTCAAGGATTTTGACTTGATTTGGCTTAGAACACGAAAAATTTCTTTAAAAAAACAAGAACTGGGTCAGGACATACATGTTTACCCCTACATCCATGGCTGCACCCACATCCCCTGTCAGTGCAGGAAGGTGAATTTTGCACCCCTGGGTATCATGGCCCAGCCTGCAGAGCAGTGTTGCACAGAGGGATTCTGGAGAGGGCGCCGGGGGCTGGAGGCAGCTGGACCAGGAGACACTAATGGGGTAATGCTTGTGCCTGCAGCTCCAGGAGGCCTTTGAGGACGTAGCCATGTATTTCACACGGGAGGAGTGGGAGCTGCTGGAAGATGCACAGAAGGGGCTTTACCGGGACCAGATGCTGAGGAACTGGCGAGCCCTCATTTCCCTGGGTAAAGCTTTTCTGGCTTCTCCCTGCAGCCATGTCAGCGCTGACACTTACTGTCTCCCCCTCCTTCTCGGCACTCTCATCCTCATGGACTTTTCCTGTGGTTGAAATCCACATCACCCCCACAGCTCCTTGTGTGATCACTGACATCTCCAGCTTCATTTGATCTGGCCTCCTTCACCTGACCCTTCCCCATTCTTGTAACCCTGGGTGCTTCCATATCCAGCCATGTCTTGACTGTTGTATCTCCCTTTCCCTTCTCAGCGTGATTGTGTCATCTCCCAAATCTTTGGGCAGAAAAATTCACTGCCAGTTGCTCCTCAGGGAATGGCTCTGATTTCTTGTGTCCTGTCCCACAGGTGTAACACTCTGAATGTGTTCAGTTAGTGCTTTCTCCTTCTTTGGTTATGATCCAGCATAAGGTAACAGAAGTGGGCTCAGTTCAGGACTGGTGAAAATGGGTTGCCATTTCCAGAGGATCTCTGATACAGGGGTTTTCTGGCTTGTGGGCAAGGATGTGAGAGACTTACCTTGTACCAGGTCAATTTGCTTTTCTAGTGCTTTCTTTCCCCTCTAGTTCCCCTGAAGGACTTTCTTTGGAAAGGGCTCCAAGGCTTTTAGTTAGTTGTTCAGCAAAGAGCATGTCAGCCATTCCTACCTTATGGGCGTTCACATGCTGCAAAAAGTGTTTCTTTCTGCCTTCTCTTGTCTTTACCACAGACTCCCAGGACCTTTGTTTCCAACCTTACAAGTTTTCCCAGCTTGTATGCTCTTATCCCCTCTGCGATCATTCTCCCACTGGATGGGATGATTGCTTTCAGTGCCGCTGCAGTTCTTATAAATTTGTCGCTTCCCCTGCCTTACTGAGGAAGGATCCTCTCTCCCAGAAAACAGTGTCGGGATCAGGCACGTGTCCTGGATTCTGTTCACTGTTGCCAGGCTGCGCTTTAAACCTTTGCAGAGAAGAAACTTCTATTCCTTTGCCTGGAATGATGCTGATAAGACAGATGTTATCCAGGCACCAGTGTGTCCAGCATCTCCTCATTTTGGTGACTTTTTAAATAGTGAAAGCTTCATCTTTATGCTTTTGAGCACATCGCTCCATCTCCATGCCCGTCCCTGTCGTCTCACACCCATTTTATATCTCCAAGTGGTGGGTACAGTACTTTTGTTTCCTATGACCATCCCCCCCAGCACTTGAGTGACAAGGGCCATCATCTCTTGGGTCCTAAATGTCCAGCCTTCCTTGTCCTTCAGGGCCCCAGTAGACTCCTTGAGTTCATTGGATCCACTCCCCAAATCCCGGTTGGTTATTTGGCATCCAGTACCCAGTCATGAATGCTTTTTAACTGCTGCCCTGAACAGGATATTGTGGTCCCGCACCTGACTTAATCTGCCGCATTGTGCGAGGCCAGGAGGAGCTCTGGGTCTGTGATGATGAGGACTGTGGGGACATCTCAAAGTCAGAGGACCTGCTGCCAGGTAAGTTGTGACTGCCCCCTGCCCCGACTCCCCTCTCACAAATGCACCATGGCCACAGTGACAAGGGCCCTTGGACCCGCAGACCTGCCCAGCGCTGCCCTTCCAGGTTCCTGACCTCGAGTAGCTTATGTAATCGTGTGTCCAGGGAGGTGTTGTTCCCACGCATTGAAACTCCAAGTTGTGGAGACGAGCAGCCTCTCCTTTCCTCTAGACATGCACTGACACATCAGTCCAATATTGGATTGATACCAATAAAAAGAAAATGTGCTGTATCGTATATCAGCCCCATTGGGCTGGTAATTTGGCTGCTAAATACCATAACACGAGGTGAGGGTGGGCAGATCAATGCCTCCCCTGGTGATGGAGGGGGCAGGGGCAGATGCTGCCAAACCGAGGCAGAGCAGGTGCCAGGTGGCGGCATCGGTAATCGGGGAGGAGGCGGCTCCAGCCATTACTTGCACCCTGGGATAGCACAGGGTGGTTGTACGCCCCAGGATCTCTGTGGGGCTGCAGCTGTGGCTTGAACTGATGCTGAGTTGGGTTCCTGTCAGCGGGGGTGGGACTCGGAGCAGGCACCAGTGGTGCTGGGAGGATGCTGCAGGCTTGAGCCGCAGCTGCAGCCCTGCTGCTTTGCACAGATCCCGGGACTCACCCCCGCCCCCCATGTTCCACGGGTGCAAGCAGCTGCAGGAGCCGTAACTCCATTCTGTGCATGCCCCCCCCGCTGGGCAGTGCCTGCCACTGCCCTCTCACTTACTGCAGGGTGCACTGATCTGTGTTCCCCCTCTCCCCCGCATGCCCCTTCCCTCCTCTCTCCCAGCAAAATGGAGTGACCAGCTGGAGGCAGCTGAATCACATATCAGATCTGTGTCGGCCGATATGCCTCCTTAAACACCGGCTATTGGTGTCAGCCATAAAAATCTATCGGTTCACCCCTACTTTCTTCTCCCCCTAACTACAACTGCTAAGGGACAACAAAGTATACTGTTTTGATGTATAGGCACAGGCCTGATTTCCCTGGGATACCATGGTCTTAAATTTCCATCTATATTTAGCAGCACAAGTGTTGATTGTTCAGCCCAAGGTAGCTATAGCTCCCTCTCCCAAGGCATGATGGGATTTGTACTTCCCCATGGAAATCCGCGTGGTGGGGCAAAGTTCTGTGTAGGCATTATTGTAGCACAAGCAAGAGGCCTGGGGCTCTGCCTGATATCTCCTGATCAAGTTGACCTGGGACCAAGGAAGTGTTGAATCCTGGTCTCGGGCTGCATTGCACACCTCCCCAAGGTGGTGTGTTTCACAAACTTTCATGTTGCAGGGGGAAGTGGATACTCCACAGCTCGTACCCTTTGTGTTTTGTCTCTGGGCCATGAATGTCACAGAGCTCAGGACTCAGCAGGGAGTGCATGCGCAGGCTCATGCCCAGGCCTTTCTCCCGGTGCAGATTCTGCTGACATGCAGGCCATGTGGGCCTCTGCAGCAGCAAAAAGCCACACACATATTCCAATCTCCAGACCTTTCCCTGGGAGCTTGAAGGAGGCACAGCCCTGTTCCTTCCAGGAAAGTGACCCCCAGCTTTAACACCTCCCATCCCAAAGCAGGTTTTGGAGGCAGGAGGGAGAGACCACATGGGCTTTTTGTACCTTAGAGAAGCATCTGGTGCACTGTAACGCTATTCTCCCCATACCCCTGACTTCTGGGGAGTCCCAGGAATTGACTGTGCGGCTGTCTGTCCTGGTACCAGATGCTGCTCTCAGGATTGCCAGAGGTCATAGGCAAGCACTGGAGAGCAGTCCCACCAATGCACTTTGACTTCCGGAGCATGTTGTCCTATCCAAGTGGAGGGCTCAGCATCATCTCCCCTTGGACCTGCTAGTGCTGTGAGACAGAGCAGCCCCTAGAGAGACTTCTTCATCCTTTCTGCTGGTTCTGCCACTAGTCTCTTGGGCCCCTTAGAGGAGGAAGCTGTTCAGGTCCTGTCCCAAGACGTGTACCCACGTGAGTTTTCTCACAGCAGGGCCTGAGAGGATGGGGCTGACAGCTGGGCCAGAAACTCTAAGCATCTGGCTTTGACCTCCACTGAGCAGGAAACATTAGCTGGGTTCATAGACATGCCCCTCCCTCACCCCCAGCACTTGTGGTTTTTCAGGAAAAACTTGTTCTCTTCTGAAAACTTAAATGCCAAGGTGTAGTCATGCTCAGGGGCCCATCACAGCAGTATTTGGTCTGTGCCAGCCAGACAGGGAATAAGCTGGAGTTTCTCTTCCCCATGCAGGAAGGGCCTGGCTGCTGAGCAGAGTTGAGAAGCAAAGTCTTGAAGAAGGGCCTGCAAACCTGGAGCCACCCTGGACTTCCCCCAGGGGTTTAGTCAAGATGGAGTCCCTGAGACCTGAGGAAAACCAATGGCTCCAGAGCCTGGGGAGGCATCAAAAGCTGAGAGAGAATGTAGCAGTGAATCATGTGCCACCTTCCCTTGGACATGAGAGTGGAGAAAGGAGAGAATCCAGAGAGAGCTTTGGGCCCAGGGAAGGATTTGTGGAGCTGAAGAGCCGTAAGGTAAAGTTCCACCGGAAAGAGACCCTGCGTCCGAACCAAGCCAGTGGGGAGGGCCTGAGAGGGAAACAGGACGTGCCTGCCAGGCCCAGGGGCAAAGCCCACCCCTGCCCTGAGTACCAGAAAATCTTGAACTGCCCCTCACACCGGGCTCTGCCACCTGGGTGCCCTGAGCCTGGGAAGAACTTCACCCATTCCTCCAACCTGGCTGTGCACCAGCATATATATACCAGGGAGAAGCCATATCAGTGCCTTGAATGTGGGAAGAGATTCAAGAGTTCGTCCTACCTGGCTCAGCACCTATGTATCCACACAGGGGAGAAGCCACATCAGTGCTCTGTGTGTGGCAAGAGCTTCACTAGTTCATCCCAACTGGCCCGTCACCACCGTATTCACACAGGGGAGAAACCACATCAGTGCTCTGTGTGTGGGAAGAGTTTCAGCTATTCCTCCAACCTGGCCATCCACCAGCGTATCCACACAAGTGATAAGCCGCATCAGTGCTCTGTGTGTGGAAAGAGCTTCACCCAGTCCTCCACTCTGGCACAGCACCAGCATATCCACACAGGGGAGAAACCACATCAGTGCTCTGTGTGTGGGAAGAGCTTCAGCCGTTCCTCCTATCTGGTCATCCACCAGCGCATCCATACAGGGGAGGAGCCATATCAGTGCTCTGAGTGTGGGAGGGGCTTCACCCAGGCTTCCCATTTGGTTCAACACCAGCGTATCCACACAGGCGATAAGCCACATCAGTGCTCTGTGTGTGGGAAGAGCTTCACTAGTTCATCCCAACTGACCCGTCACCAACGTATTCATACTGGGGAGAAACCACATCAGTGCACTGCGTGTGGGAAGAGCTTCACTAGTTCATCCCATTTGACCCGTCACCAGCGTATCCACACAGGAGAGAAACCATGTCAGTGCTCTGTGTGCGGGAAGAGTTTCAGCCATTCCTCCAACCTGGCCATCCACCAGCGTATCCACACAGGCAATAAGCCGCATCAGTGCTCTGTGTGTGGAAAGTGTTTCACCCTTTCCTCCAGTCTGGTACAGCACCAGCATATCCACACAGGGGAGAAGCCACATCAGTGCTCTGTGTGTGGGAAGAGCTTCAGTCGTTCCTCCACTCTGGCACAGCACCAGCGTATCCACACAGGGTCGAAACCACATCAGTGCTCTGTGTGTGGGAAGAGCTTCAGCCGTTCCTCGTATTTGGCCATCCACCAGTGCATCCATACAGGGGAGGAGCCATAATGGTGCTCATAGTGTAGGAAGAGCTTCAGCCAGGCCTCCCATTTGGTCTAACACTAGCATAGCCACATGGGAGAAGCCACATTAGTGCTGTGCATGTAAGGACTTCTCTCAGTCCTTCAACCTAGCCACACACCACTATATGTGCACAAGGGAGTATCCACATCAGTGCCTTGAGTGTAGAAAGATCTTCACTATTGCATCCCACCTGGCCCAGCACAAATGCATCCACAGAGGGGAGAAGCCACATCTGTCCCCTGTGTAGGAAGAGCTTCACCAGCTCCTCTGATCTGGCCATCCCCCAGAGTATCCACGTAGAGGAAAGCCACATCAGTGCTTTGTGTGTGGGAAGAGCTTCACACATTCCTCCAGTCTGGATCGATACCAGCAGATCCATACGGATGATGAGTCATATTAGTGTTCTGACTGTGGGATGAGGCTCACCCACTCCTTCAAACTGGCTGGACAGCAGTAGACTCATACAGCAAAGCAGCCACATGATATCCCTGAATGTGGGAAGAGCTTCACCCAATCCTTCAACCTGGCCACTCCCCAGCACATCCTCACACTGGAGAAGGCACATCAGTGCTCAGAATGTGGGAAAGATTCAGCCAGTCCTCCGGCCTGGGCAGGCACCCATGCACCCACGCAGGGGAGAAACAACATGAGTCCTCTGTGCGTGAGGTTAGCTTCCACAAATCCTACCCTGGCCAAACACCAGTGCATCTGCACCCGAAAGCATCCGCAATTCTGCCAGAAGTGTGAGGAATGCTCACGGATGCCTGCCTATCCAATCGAAAGATAAGGGAGTGGGGGATGTTTATCCCAATCCCAATTCTGTTTGATTTGTATGTGGCCAGTGTACGGTTTTGGCATGAATCTCAATAAGAGATGTACATGTTCACTTGTTCATTGCCTGACAGTTTGTTCACAAGTGTAACTGGGCTGCAATTATTGTATGATTTACCTGTTCATTTCCTGTAAATTATTTTGCACATGTGGTGAGGTGACATTTATTATGCGATTGACTAGTTCATTGTGTGATCACTGGCACATGTGGCCATGCTACAGTTATTGCACTGCACAATTCATCTGTTCATTGCATGGCGATTCCTTTGTATGTGTAGCCATGCTACATGAGTCACCTGTTCATTGCATGACAGTTACTTTGCACATGTGGCCAGTCTACATTAATTGCACGATTTCCCCATTCATTGTGTGATGATTGCTTTGTACTTGTGTCTAGGCTACATTTATTGGCAGTTCACCAGTGAATCATGTAATCAACCTAACAGCAGGTGCAGGTGCGTGGAGCTCATGCTCCACTGATCTCGTTTTAGCTCACTCGGTCATCAGGGCATCCAGCGGTCTGAAGTCTGCTGCTTTGAGCAGGGGATCGGACTAGATGCTAGAGCTGTGAGCATGCCTCCATGTGCATGGAGGGCCTCACATGCCTGAGTTGTGGTGGGAACAGGCACTGGGGATTTGGCCCTGCCCCCCTGCAGTTAGGGGAGGGTAGGGAGTCTCCCTTGGTGGGGGTGAGGGGTGTTTGACTCGCACTTTCCTCTCTCCACCGGGCCAGGGGTCAGCAAGGGCATCATGATCCCCGCTCTCTGGTGCTGGGTGTCATGACCTTTGCCTCCACCACACGTCCCCTATCCGCTGCCGGTGCCAGGACCAGCTGCCAGGTGAGAGCAGAACCCGGGTGTCCGGGGTCGCTGCCTTCCCCTCCCCAAAGACTGGGGGAACCCCTATGCCCTATAGGGTTTCCCCCAGTGCATGGGTGAGGAATCTGTCTTCCCCCCCACCAAGCTTCTGGGGTGTGGGACCCCTCTTCTCCTCCCTTAGCCTGCTCCCCACAAGAGGGTCTGGCCACTGCACTGTCTCTGTGTAGGGGTCCCCATGTGGCACTGGTGTGCCAGAGGGGACAGCCACTTGTGTGCCCCTGGACCACCAGCACTGCACAGTGATTGCTGATGTGTGGTACACAAAGGAGATGCTTCCGTATAAGATGGGGCTGTGCATCTTGGGAGGACGTGTGGCCCACAGCTTGGACAACGTCACCCTCAGGCATGGGATCTATATGATGAAGAGCATGGTGCAGCAGCTCTGTGGGCACTATGAGATCAGGTGCTCTCTAAATGGCGTTCTGCCTTGCATTACTCTTGTACTGCCTGGTAAGGAGTCTCCAGCAGGGGTTGATATCGGGGTGAGGAGGCAGTGGGGCAGATACACACCTCCTTTTATCCATGCTCCTGCCAAGGGTGGGAAAAACAGGAACATTTCTATCCAGGCAGCCATGAGGGAGCCCATCTTTGGTTCCTGCTAATCTGTCCATCCTCAGGTATGAATGCTCCCTTCTTCCAGTAGTCTTGATCTTCCACTAATCAACCCACCCTTCTATAGTTGTGCTGCCCACCAGCCATTCCATTGTCTGTATCAGTGTGCACGCACGTGGGCGCACGCTGATACTTGGTTCTTGTTCACATGGTGAACACTTGCATTTTCCTGCCCTGTGTCTCTTGCATTTTCCCACCTTTTTTCTGCCGACTTCTTGCAGCTAGCGCATTGCTTGCTAATGCTTGCTTTTTCCCGCCTTTTCCCCTTGTTGAGCTGCGCTGCATCTAAACGCTGAGCGGTAGAGATTTAACTAGGCACTCGTTACTTAGGGCTTTAAATGGTTAATTGCTTAATTGTCGACTAGAGGAACTTGAACCAAACTGGGAAGGGAAACCAGTGGGGATATGAGAATATAAAAGAGGCTTTTGAGAACTGACTAAAGACAGTCGGAGTGACAACCTCGTGTGGGTGCAGAGTGGAAAGTTTTGGCATGCATAGGCAATTACATGTAAATGTGGGGGCAGGACCATGGGCGGAACAGAAGGAAACTGGGCGTGGTTAATGCTAACGAGGGTGAACTAAGAAGTGTAAATGCACGAAAGCAAGGCTGCTCTGCCCAGTATCCATGCCCGTCCCGAGTTGCCTCCCCTGGGTGTGTGCCGGGGTTTGCCCTGCTCTCCTCCAGCCAGTGAGTCTCGGGATCCCCTGAGCAATCGGGCTGTCAGATCCCCTAGTCGTTGGGCCTCGCTTGGGGTTGAGGGGAGCTCCTTGGGGAAACTGGAGGCCAAAACACGGAGGGACTCCTGCTTTCTGGCTGTTGCCTGCTCCCCCAGCCATGGTGACGCGCTCTGGATGGGCAGGGAGTTGAGGGGGAGCAGGGACATGTCTGCACAATGCCGAGCGTGACATGCTGCAGGATCTGGAGCCCTTTGGATGTGCCTCTGTCCCTGCGCTCGGCCTTCTCCCAGGGTTTGGACGCTGCCTCTGACGCTCTCCCATAAAGCATCCCAGGTCTTCGATCAGGAGCAGGCTCCAGGACAGTGGAAACCACATCCCAGGCCATACAGGTGACTGTTGGGATTTTTGTTGCCTTCTATTTCATTGTTACTAAAGCTTCAAGTTCTTTAGCGCCAGGATATATCTTCTTCCAAGTGCAGCGTGCGCTCGCTTCCCTCTTACCAAAATCGGAGGCGAGTGGAGCAGGCAGTCCTGTCAACACTTTTTTCTTCAACTTCATCTCTTCTCCTTGGCCTTTCATCGCAACTTAGCAGCTCTGAGGAGGCATTGAATGGCACAGGTAACTTTGCAGCTGCCCTTTTTGCCTGGCGAGGTCTTGCCGCACGGCTCGTGATGACTCCCGAGGTGGAAGATGGAAATCAGGTACTGGAATTGAAACCCTCCAAAATGCCGCGTGCTCGGCCACGTGGCACCCGCTGCTACTTTTAGAGCTGGCAAATCACCTTAGCTGGCAAACAGGTGTGACACCAATTGGGCGTAAATTGACCCTGGAATTGGCTTTTTTCCTAATCTCCAGAGCGAGTGTCCTCCCCGTGCGCCTGTAGCAAGTCGTGCCCTGCTGCCAGCCAGCAGCTCAACCCGCTCTTTCCCCCTCCCTGCAACCCGAAAGCCCTTGACGGTGCTCAGCAGGGTGCCCCCACATGATACGGTTTGAAGGGAGTCTGTTATCTCTGGCAACTGTGTTAGCCCTAGTAGCTCCCGTGGCTTTTAAAGCTGGCGTTGAAAGATGATTAGTGTGTCTCAGGTTGTGGTCATCAGGGTAGGAGACCATTTTAAAATCCCAACAGGGGCACAGAGCCCTTTCCCACAACCCTGTTGCCCAAAGGGGTGATTCCCCAACCTGTAGCTGTGCTGCTGGCTCCTCCTCCCTAGGTGCAGCACCCTGCACTTGCCTGCCTTGAATCCCACCCTGTTCTCATCCGCCCACCCCTGCAGCCTGTCCTGATCCGGCTGGACTCTGTCCCTCCCCTCGCCCCACAAAAGTACCGCACGACAAGGATGGGATTCGAACCCATGCATGCAGAGCACAATGGATTAGCAGTCCATCACCTTAACCACTCGGCCACCTTGTCACTCCTGGGGCCTTTTGTGCCACAAGAGGAAAAACCTTTCTCAACACAAAAGAAATGCAGCCGCGCGCACACAAAATAACTAAGTCCATCCTGTCGACCTTTTGCAAAACCAGCCCTGCAGGTAGCAGTGCTGCTGGTAGGTCTTGGGCAATTCCTGTAGTATTGAAGTGGCTGAGTCAGGTGCTGGGATCATGAAAAGGGTTGGCCCTCACCAAACCCCAGTTCCTCAAAATATTGGGGGTGGGGGTGGAAAGAACAGGTTCAATCGGTGCTTTAATGTTATTCATGTATGTGGCCCCTCTTATACCCTTATTGCTCCTTTGGCACTAGGCTTTGGCTTTAGCACCAATGGATCTCCCCCTTGCAATGATTCATGGTGCAAAGATTTGTCTCTTTTCTCTTTTTTCCTCAGGGTGCACTGGACAGGTGCTCTCAAATTCAGCCCCAGCTGATCTCGGTTGAAGCTGTTGTTTACAATGGCAAAGCGCATAACCCCATGGGGAAACTACTGAGCAGGGTAAAAGGTGTTTCACTACGTCACACGTGAACTCTCGCAGAGCTTGTTAGAAACCTCAAGGGTAAAACGAGGAAACAGAGTCCAGATTCGGCAACATTACTTAACCCTGAGGGTCACAGTGCAGCGAGACCTAAGTGCCGTGCAGAGGGATCCTGCAGGGTTTGGGGGCGCAGGCTTGGACCCAGCGTAGAGCTGGCCTCTGGCTCCCTCCGCATCTTCCTGGACTCACGTCCCCTCCACACGCAAAGAAGGAGAAGGGGACTCGCTGTGGGAGGAACATGTTCTAAGTGTTTTTCCTGGCCGGGCAGGTGACTAGAGATCTGAATTTGGCCAAAATCCACTCTTGCTTATACCCAGGAAGCGTGCGGCTGTCTGGGGTTGTGTGGGCTCACCAGAGAGCAAAACGTGGCCCATTGGCGAGACGAGGATCAAGCACCTGGTTATATTAAGCTGGCACAGTTTGGCACTGGTCCCTGGGCAAGCAGATAGATGGGAGAAGAGAAAAGACTGGGCTGTTTCCATTGCCCGAGGCATCACATTACACAGGTCCACCAAGCAGGAAAGGGCTTTTGCTAATAAAACTTAAATGAAACGAATAGCAATTTTCATAGATTTCATAGACATCAGGGCTGGAAGGGACCTCGGGAGATCATCGAGTCCAGCCCCCTGCCCAAAGGGCAGGAAGTCAGCTGGGGTCATAGGATCCCAGCAAGATAAGCATCCAATTTACTCTTGAAGGTGTTCAATGTAGGTGCTTGAACCACCTCCTGCCGGCAGACTGTTCCAGACCCTGGGGGCTCGGACAGCAAAGAAATTCTTCCTTATGTCCAGCCTGAAACGGTCTCGCAGGAGTTTGTGACCGTTCGACCTCGTCATCCCTTGGGGCGCTCTGGTGAACAGACGTTCCCCCAGATCCTGGTGGTCACCCCTGATAAACTTATAGGTGGCCATCAGATCACCCCTGAGCCTGCGCTTTTCCAGGCTAAAGAGTCCCATGGCTCTCAGCCTGTCATTGTAAGATCTGTTTTCCTGACCTCTGATCATGCGCGTGGCTCTCCTCTGGACTCTCTCAAGCTTCTCCACATCCTTTTTGAATTGTGGAGCCCAAAACTGGACGCAGTACTCCAGCTGCGGCCTCCCCAAGGCCAAGTACAAGGGGAGAATGACGACCCGGGATTTGCTCGAGAAGCATCTATGGATGCATGCCAGCATTTTGGTTGCTTTACTAGCCGCAGCATCGCATTGCAGGCTCATGTTCATCTTGTGGTCAATGATGACCCCCAAGTCTCTTTCTTCTGTAGTGCTATCCACCATAGCACTGCCGAGCCTATAAGGGTGCTGCAGGTTTTTCCTCCCAAGGTGGAGAACCTTGCATTTTTCGGTATTAAACACCATGAGGTTCTCGTCTGCCCATTTGCTGAGCTTGTCCAGGTCAGCCTGGATCACCCGCCTATCTTCTGGTGTGGATGCTTTGCTAGGAGACACTAGTTACCTATGGGCACTGTGGCTTAGCTGGTTAAAGCACCTGTCTCGTAAATAGGGGATCCTGGGTTCAACTCCCAGCAGTGCCTGCTTCTTCTTATCTCCCTGCAAGGCAATTGGGCAGCAGAAGAAATCACTGACACTTTGGTGATTTGGGCCAATGCCGAGGTGCAGTGGCAGTGCTGCCAGGGCAGGTGGGCTGATCCTCTTACCTTGGAGGAGATGGCGGTCTCTGTGGGACAGCGAGGGCACAGGCGCGGGCACAACTCCTCTGGGAGGCAGTCCAGAGTCAAAGTGAAGGCTGTGCGGCTGCTGTGAATGGGGGTCACGGAGCACAACAAGGGTCCAGAGTAGCCCACAGGACTGTGCCCTGCATGCAGGAGCTGCCCAGCAGCCTCACTCGCAGGGACCCGGGCCATGGGCAGCATATTTATTCAAGCCCCCGCAGCAGCCCAGACCTGCAGAGAAGACCCAGACGAGCCCTCAGGCCGGCAGCACCCGTGGCCAGTGTCCTCCCTGCCCGTGGCTTCCTCACCCAGTGCTGGCGCCCGGGTTGACATCTTCCCACAGCCAGGGCAGAGGACAGGCCAGGGAGGACACTGCCCAGGGGCAGCTCCAGCTCCAGCTCCTTCCAGGAGGGGTCAGTGGCCGTGGGGAGGTGGGGGGCCTCTGCCACCCAGCACTCGCAAGCAGCCAGACCACCTCCCCACCACCTCCCCAGGACCACCTGCCATGCCCAGCTGGCAAGCCCCTCGCATGGAGGATGGCGTTTAGGGGTGGGGGCCCTGTGGCCACCCGTGCCCATGCCACCTCACAGGCCCACCCTGGCTGCAGGCCTGGCTCTAGGGGTCCCACACAGGCCCCCTTCCCATCCCCTCAGCGCCCTCCCCTCTTCTCTCCCTGCCTGGCCTCGCTGTCCCCTGCTGTCACGTGCAGAGAAACTCACTGGTGGCGCGGTGATCCCCGCCTCAGCTGCGGGGTCAGGGCCTCGTAGGGTCAGGGCCTCGTATCACCGGCAGACGTGGCCCTCCAGCAGCGACGCACACGGCGCGGGAGTGTGGGACTGCCCGGGGCACCGCGGGAGCGCAGAGCCCTGCAACAGGCTCTCGTGCGCGCGGGCATCGCTGCAGTCAGCAGCAGCAGGGCATAGCGGGTGGGCACTCCTCGCCACGCTCAGACAGCTCATTGTGGCAGGACCTGGGACGTCTCAGTAGGGCACGCTCGGGGCACAGCGGGGGGTTGCCCCATCCCGCCTTTCTGATGAGACATACCGGGGAGAGGTCGGGGCCATCACCAGCTCGGTGTCCCGGACGAGCGGGAGCCCTAGTCCCTCCGACCCCGGGTGGCGTGAGCCTGCCCCCATGGGAGCAAAGTGCTTGGCGTGCAGAGAAGGGAGGGAGTTGGTCCAGGGCAACCCTGGCGGTTGCTACCCAGGGCAGCCCTGGCCTGGCGTGGGGAGGGGTCAGGAAGGCAGGCTGCCTGCAACAAGAGCCAAGCGGGCCCCCCGCCCCCATGGAGGGAGTGGGGCTTGTGCAGTGGGCACGCATGACAAGGGCTGCCTGGCTAACTTACCACGGTCCCTGGGCACCTGGACACGCACAACCCCTGATCTAAGGCTGGCGGGGTGCCCGGTCCCTGGGGATAGTGCCCGTTGTCTCCGAGAGGTTGCAGTCTCTCAAAAAGAGCCTCCGCCCTGCCTCCCCAGGCAACGAGGGATGCCCTTCCTCCAGCTGTCCAAGCTTTGAAGCGGGCCTCTGCTTTCCCTGTAACAGTCCCACAAGGAGAGGCCTGACCCTTCCCAGCCAGGGACCCTAAGGTCCCTTCCACTTTGCCCACAAATCGCCCTGACCTTCACATACACAGTCCTTTCCACTGCACCCCTTCCAGTCCCATTACCGGGCATGTCTATGTGTCATGCTGGGTTGCTGCAGCAACACACTAGTGATGTAGCACGTGCACGTGTCTACACATAACCAGCAGCTACGTCACCCCAGCGACGTGCTTCCCTGGTATAGCGCTCCGCTCAAATAACAGTGTGTCACACGTACCGGCGTACTACGGCCTGTTGTTACTGTGCCGGGATGTAATACTTGGAGGAGGAAGTACTAAACCGTGGTGCAATAACAGCAGCGCCACAGTATCACGTGTGGGAGTGTCCTCGGTGTCCTTGCTCTGCAGGTCCAGCAGCTGCGCATGGGGGAGAGGCCCCAGGTGCCACCGGGGACGCAACGTGAGGACTGGCACCCCGATGACCAGCCCTGATGACCGCGCCGTCTCCACCAGCACCAGACGTACGACGGCACCGTCCTGCTGGGCACCCGGGCACCCGCGTGGAGGAGCGGCTGGCCAACCCGCCGGCTTGGCCCCAGGTGGCAGGAGCAGGAGAGCAGAGAGGGAGCGTGTGAGCAGCAGGGGTGGGCGAGCGGGAGCAGGGGGCCAGCGAGAGGAGGGGAACCTGGCGCCTGGGGTGGAGGAGAAGCGCGTCGCCCTCCAGGACAGCGCGGTGCCGCCCAGGAGCTGCTTCTGGAGCAGACAGCCTCTGAATCCCAGCTTCCTCGACCCCAAGCACTGGAGGCTGCAAGTGGAAGAGGCACTGTGTACGACACCCCGGTCTGAGCCCGTGTGCTCGGCCTGTCAGCATCCCCGGTCCAGCACCGTGTGACACGGGAGGCTGGGCGTGCGGGATCTGTGCTCTCACCCAGGACATGGCCGTCCTTACACAGTGCTGGAAGAAAAGCATTCATTGCCCACCACTGTTTTGAGAGCACGTGGGCGCAGGCAGGGACCACTGGCCTTTGAGAAGGAAGCCCCCAGGAACCCCAGTGGCCCAATGGATAAGGCACTGGCTTTCTAAGCCAGGGATTGTGGGCTCAAATCCCACCTGGGGTGAAATTGCTGTTCTTTCCCCAAGGTACAGAGAGCAATGGCTTCCTTCCAGTTACTTTCACCAGGCTGCCGTGATTTTCTTAAGCCTCCCTTGCTGCACCTTGAGCCCATTGCTCCTTGTTCTGTCATCTGTGACCACTAAGCACAGCCCAGCCTTGTGCTACTTGAAACCACCCTGCAGGTAGATAAAGGCTGCTATCAAATCCCAATCTGTAAACCGAGTTCACCCAGCTAGCCTCCAACTTGCCCACATCCTTTGGGTACAAGTCTGAGGTGGGTGTGTCTGGCAGGGCACTTGTCCCATCACAGGGGGTTACAGACCCTGCTTGTCCTGGCTACAATCCTCTGCTGCACCCTTCGCTTCTGTCTGGAGCATCTGAGTGTGGGAGCTGCACCAGACACAGCCCAGCTGAGTAGCCCTGCCCCGCACCAGGATCTGCACCAGTCAAGGTGCAAGCAAGCAAGCAAGCAAAAATGAACCATGAAAAAATTGTGACAAAATTAATACTAATTTTTCCCCAAAAATAATCTTAATCTCCCCCTTGCTGCCCTCCAGTTCTCTCCATCCAACATCATGACCAGCATTGACCGCCTCCACCACCTCCATGGGCAGCTCTCTGTAGCTGTAGAGATTTCAGCCACGTCCTCATGCTGAAGGCCTGCCAGGGCTGCTTTGTGGCTCACGCGGGCTGTCAGGCCAGGACTGTTTCCATTACCCAGTGATGGAAATGCTGCTCTTCGCAGGGAGCCCCCAGAGCGCCCACATCGCTGGGCTGCAGAAGGAAACGCTTTGCTTTCCAGCCGGCTGTTCCCGTGCGTCCTGCGCTTGCGGCTGCCTTGCGGGTGCTGGGTGCGGTGCTCCGGCCTGACCTCGGTGCTGCTCGTGTCGGCCGCGTGCGCGCTGGGTGTGCTCTACAGACCCCGAACACATCAGCAGCGTAGGCAGGGATTTGGTGACTGAGCAACTGGGAGGCCCCATGCTGCCTCTGCCCGGCCTGAGCCACGTGCTTTGGAGTCTGAGCTCCAGCTGCCTCCACGGCTTTTCTTTCCAAGCTGACCTAACTCCTACACGTGTGTTGAGCTGTGCAGGTGCCCCAGCGCTGTCCCACTGCTGCACCAAGGGGCTTGTCCTGCTGGGGGTGCTGGCAGCCCTGGTCCCAGGGATCATCGTTCTGCATGCGGTCACCAGGAGGAAGCTTCAGTGTGACTGAGGAGAAGAGATGGGGAGGGGTGGAGGGACTGCCATCCCATCCTGCCCTTGCCCCAAACCCCTCACAGCGTTGCAGTGTCACTGGGGCAAAACTGAAAACTTTTACATCCTGGGCAGAGATGCCAGAGAGTGTCTGCATGTGTCTGTGTGTATGCGTGTGTGAGAGAGCACACGCATGCATGCATGCATGTGCATTTCTTGCCTTCTCGGGAGATTCAAAGGCCCTTGCTGCTGCAGCTGCTGCCACCACTCAGTGTCCTTTTGCTGTGGCTGCTGCTGTGGCAGTGTGGGCGCCCCAGGAGCTGCCGTTCCGGTGCCACCTCTAAACCTGAACCTGGGGCTCGCTTACGCTTGCCTCCCGCTGGTCACAGCACTGGGCCAATAGACTCGCACACTCAGCCTACAGAGCTAGGCGCTGGTCTGCCCCACGGCGTTGGCTGCGGCCTCCAGGTGCAGAGGGAGTAGCAGCTGTTCCCGACGCCCCTGGGATGGGTCCCATTGCTGGCAGGTCTGTGCTGCACCCTGGGCCCCCAGGAGCCTGCCTGCACCTCCTCTGTGGGGGTCCAGGCTGCCATCTCACGGGCCCCCTCGTCCCGTGCACTGTGCTGGCCTGGCACCTTCAGCAGGTCTTGTGTGGACGCAGCCCTGCAGGTGTGATGGCAGTTTTCCTAATTAAAGCTCTTCCAAGAGCCAAACCTAAGGTCTGCTCCTCCGCTGGAGCCCTGACCACAAATGCTGTCATACTTTTCCCAGGATGACTGGGTGGAAGTCCTCCCCACAAAAGTTTATGAACATGCTAAGTAATCA
This sequence comes from Crocodylus siamensis, assembly GCF_052110815.1. Taxonomy (NCBI): domain Eukaryota; kingdom Metazoa; phylum Chordata; order Crocodylia; family Crocodylidae; genus Crocodylus; species Crocodylus siamensis. Next base: position 53,600,165 of record NC_143409.1, on the reverse strand, counting down.
AACCCTTTTAGCAAGATCTGGAAAAGTCATGCTAAGCTGAGGCTTACTCACGACAGGTAAAAATCCAAAACCCTGATTTGAACAGAATAGACATCAGGGGCTGGAAGGGACCTCGGGAGATCATCGAGTCCAGCCCCCTGCCCAAAGGGCAGGAAGTCAGTTGGGGTCATAGGATCCCAGCAAAATAAGCATTCAATTTACTCTTGAAGGTGTTCAATGTAGGTGCTTGAACCACCTCCGCTGGCAGGCTGCTCCAGACCTTGGGGGCTCGGACAGTAAAGAAATTCTTCCTTATGTCCAGCCTGAAATGGTCTTGCAGGAGTTTGTGACCGTTCGACCTCGTCATCCCTTGGGGCGCTCTGGTGAGCAAACATTCCCCCAGATCCTGGTGGTCACCCCAATGAACTTATAGATGGGCATCAGGTCACCCCTGCGCCTGCGCTTTTCCAGGCTAAAGAGTCCCATGGCTCTCAGCCTGTCATCGTAAGATCTGGTTTCCTGACCTCTGATCATGCGTGTGGCTCTCCTCTGGACTCTCTCCAGCTTCTCCACATCCTTTTTGAATTGTGGAGCCCAAAACTGGACGCAGTACTCCAGCTGCGGCCTCACCAAGGCCGAGTACAAGGGGAGAATGACGTCCCGGGATTTGCTCAAGAAGCATCTATGGATGCACGCCAGCATTTTGGTCGCTTTACTAGGCGCAGCATCGCATTGCAAGCTCATGTTCATCTTGTGGTCGATGATGACCCCCAAGTCTTTTTCTTCTGTAGTGCTAGCCAGCGTAGCACTCCCGAGCCTATAAGGATGCTGCAGGTTTTTCCTCCCAAGGTGGAGAACCTTGCATTTATCATTGTTAAACACCATGAGGTTCTCGCCTGCCCATTTGCTGAGCTTGTCCAGGTCAGCCTGGATCACCTGCCTATCTTCTGGCGTGGATGCTTTGCCCCAAAGTTTGGTGTCATCGGCGAACTTGGCCAGTCCACTCCTGACTCCAATGTCCACATCGTTAATGAAGATGTTGAACAGTATGGGTCCCAGGACACCACGATGAGTGACTGCCATCAATCACAACCCTCTGGGTCCGACCACGGAGCCAGTTTCCCAGCCAGCGGATCGTGGTGGTGCCGAGGCCACAACTGGCCAGTTTGGCCAAGAGGTGATCATGGGATACCAGATCAAAAGCTTTTTTGAAGTCAAGATATATGACATCAACCTCTTCTCCCTTGTCCAGGTGATAGGTCACCTGGTCATAGAAGGAAATGAGATTGGTCAAACAAGACCTACCCGCAACAACCCCGTGCTGGCTATCCCTTAGGATGTTAGCCTGGGCCAGTCCCTCAAGGATGGCCTCCTTAATAAACTTTTCTAAGATCTTCCCCAGGATAGAAGTCAGGCTAATGGGCCTGTAGTTAGCCGGATCCACTCTCCTCCCTTTCTCGAAGATCGGCACCACATTGGCCTTCTTCCAGTCTTCGGGCACTACACCAGAGCCCCAGGAGTTTTCAAAGACCCGTGCCAAGGGCTGGGCTATGACACTCGGCAGCTCCTTGAGTACCCTGGGGTGCAGACTGTCAGGGCCGGCTGACTTGAAGGTATCCAGCTTCTCAAGATGTTCCTTCACAAGGTCAGCATTGATGGAGGGTAGGGGATCCCCACCACCCAGATCTCCCTGTCCCATAGCAGGCATAGGCGTCCCATGGGACTGATGAAAGACTGATGCAAAGTACCCATTTAATAGGTTGGCTTTTTCCTGGGCATCAGTTGTCAGTTGCCCCATCTGGTTTAGCAGGGGTCCAGCGTTGCCCTTGCTTTTCCTCCGGCTCCCCACATATCTGAAAAAGGACTTTTTGTTGTCCTTGATGCCTGAAGCTAGTTGGAGTTCAGGTGCAGCCTTGGCTTTCCTGGTTTGCTCCCTGCAGGACCGGACCAGTGCGGAGTAATCCTCGTTGGAGGTGAATCCCATCCTCCATCCTTTGTAGGCTTTCCTTTTTAGCTGCAGGAGGTCCGCTAGGTCCCTGGAGAGCCAGGGGGGCTGCTGTGCCTTCTTGCTGCCTTTCCTCCGTGTTGGAATAGATTTAGCTTGTGCATTGAGGATCGCTTCCTTGAGAAGCAACCACTTTTCTCGAACTCCCATCTCCCTGGGGTCATGGTCCCTGAGGGCCTGACCGACAAGCCTCTTGAGCTTGTCAAAGTCGGCTTTTCTGAAGTCAAGGACTTCTGTGTTGCTGACTGACTTGCCAGCTTTACGGCGGATGGTGAAAGTGATCAGCTCGTGGTCGCTGTCACCCAGCTTCCCATCGATCACTAGGTTGCCGATTAGGTCGTCCCCCATAGCCAGTACCAGGTCAAGCAGCGCTTTGCCTCTCGTTGGCCCATAGACTTCTTGAGTCAGGTAAAGGTCATCCACGCACGAGAGAAAGCTTTGCGACCGCTCGGATTTTGCTGAGTGATCTTCCCACGAGATGTCCAGGTAATTGAAGTCACCCGTGACAACCAAGGTCCTGGAGCAAGCGGCCTCAGTCAGTTCCCGGGCGAACTCCTGGTCAAGCTCAGGACTTTGAGTGGGAGGTCTGTAGTAGACTCCCACCGTTGTGTCCCCTGTGCTGTATTCCCCACGAATTTTTACCCAGAGGGTCTCTAGCTGTCCATGCCGGTCGCCAACATCAGCTTGCAGGGACATGTAGCTTTCCTTCACATAGAGAGCTACGCCCCCGCCCCTTTTGCCAACACGATCCCCCCTGTACAGGGTATAGCCCTCTATCCCCGTGGTCCAGTCATGGGTGGAGTCCCACCAAGTCTCCGTTATCCCAATGACATCATATTTCTTTGCACTGAGCAGGAGGACGAGCTCGTCCTGCTTGTTGCCCAGGCTCCTGGCATTAGTGTACAGGCAGGCAAGTGTGCCCTTGGGGGCTCTTGCCTTGCCCACAGATTGTGCCAGGGCTGGGGCAGGGGTGGGCTCCCTTAAGTGCCTTGGTCCGCTGGGTTTGCAAAGGTCGCTCTGCAGGCCAGCAGGGGCAGTAGTCCCCCCATCCCCCAGCGGGCTTAGTTGAAAGCCCAGTGGAGCAGGTCAGCCAGCCTGGCTGAGAAGAGCCTCCTCCCCAGGGGAGAGAGGTGGAGGCCATCTCTTCCCAGCAACTCGCTGCCTCTCTCACCAAAGAGCGGGCTGTGGTCATGGAAGCCAAAGCCTTCCCGATAACACCAGCGCCGCAGTCTTTGGTTCACCGCGTGGATCCTCCTCTCCCTCCTCAGCCCGTAGCCCGAGACTGGGAGGATCAACGAAAGCACCACCTGAGCTCCCAGACCCCTAAGCCCCGCTCCGAAATTCCTGTAGTGCCTCATGACCTGGCTGGGGGTGCTCCGAGCCATGTCATTGGTGCCCACGTGAATAAGGAGCATGGGGTAGTGGTCTGTGGGCTGGAGGAGCTGTGGGATCCTCTCCGCAATGTTTCGGATGCGGGCCCCCGGGAAGCAGCAGACTTCCCGGGCTAAGGGGTCGGGGCGGCAGATAGCCCCCTCAGTGCATGATACTGCACAGTACAGGCATGTGTCTACACTTGCTTGCCCATACTGCTACAAGTTATCTATTGTTTCTGAAAAAACAATGAGGTATCCCATCCAGCATATCTGTTATCTATAAGAATTTCAAGCTGGCTCCTAAGTGTTGGGTACTCCTTAAAAATGTATGTATTCTAGTCTGAATACGAGCCCGGGGAACGGGGCAGGTCAGGGGTGGACAGACTCACCCAGAAATGTCCCAGAGCTCCAGGTGTTGCTGCTGTCTGGGCTACAGACAGAGGTGGGAGGGTCTGGGCCAGGGGCAGCAGGGAATGCTGTCCGGGCAAGGCAATGCCGCGCTGAGGCACCTGGTGACTCCAGAAACAGCTGCACAAAGACACACATGGAGGCAGGGGGGAATTTAATGTACTTGCACCTACACTTGATACCGGCTGCCCTGTGCTCCCAGCTCCATCCACTGCTCTGCTTTCTGCTCCCTGCCCTATTTGCCCCTGTGCTACCTACCCCCCCTGCCCTTGGCCTGTGATGCATCTGAGCTCAATAAACTTTGCTGCGAGGACCCCCTTCCTCCCCTTCTCTCCCCTGTGTCACAATGTGATGGACAGGGGGTGTCAGTCCAATGGGGGTACCATGCACTGCTCTCTGCTCCTATTATGGGGCAGCTGCCCCCCTGGGAGCTCCCCACTCCCAGCCAAGAACACCGCCTGAAGCATAGACATCCTGTGGATGGGGGTGACCCAGAGGCCTGGGCTCCCTGTCTGTTTTGCCTGGATGCCTGGGTTCAGTGTTTGTGTGTGTGGGTTTGTCTGTATGAAAACTGAACCCCACCCCCGCCCGGGACAGAGAAAAATTAAATAGCCTGCCCCCCACACACACCTACTCACTCAGCAGATGTCTGGATACCTGGAATGTGTCTGTGTGCACTTGCATCTGCTTCTTTGTGTTTGTCTGTGTGCCTCTGTATGCCTGTGTGTGTTCGCACGTGAGCCTGTATGTGCTCATCTGTGTGTCTGACTCCTTGTATGCCTGTGTGTGTCTATGTGTGTGTGTGGACATCTGTGTCTGTGTGCACCTGTGTGAATGTGCATAGCTATTCATGTCTGTGTTTGTGCCCGTGTGCCTGTGTGTGCACATTTACTGTGTAATAACCGCAATTACTGCACAGTACGGGCACGTGTCTACACTTGCTTGCCCATACTGAGCAGTAAATATGGTGACTTTTGCCAACTTGAGTGTAAATTTAATACTCGCATCATGCAGGTATATATGCATACACACAAACACACATATATACTACGACTGTGAGACACTTCGGTCTCTGATTTGATTCAGCCAAGATTCAGTCCAATTTGGTGGCCAAAACTCCAAATCTGAATCAAATCAGAGAACCCTTTAATCTCTCCGAATCAAATCAGAACCCTCCAAATCAATTCAGAAAGATTCAAGGATTAGGTCATAGAGATGACTTTAAATCTTTTTTCTACATACTTTGAGGTATCAGGCATGGCTCGTGATCACTGCAATGCTGGGGTGGACGGAGCATGGGATTTTCTTAGCACTGACCCCAGCCTCGCGCTGCGGCTCAGGACATGAGCAGGAAGGGTGCCAGCTGGACCCCAGCCCCGGGCCTGGGAGCAATGGCAGTGGCACAGGCCATGCTGCTGGAGCAGATACAGGTGGCAGCACCCACCCTATCCACATGCTGCCCAGGGTCTGAGGGGCTTCTGGGAGGTCTCTTGGGGGGATTATTTCCCCTCCTCACTCAGTATGAGCTCTTCTCGCAGGGGAGGGGGGGGCGCATTGTTTTAACCACTCCCCACAGTGTGCATGGGACGCTGGGTGGGACTTTTAGGGGTCTCTGTGGTGACCCTCCATCCTGGAATGTCAGCTCTCTCTGCAGTGCTTGGGGGGCAGGGTAGGGGCAGGTGAATTCCTGCTGCCCTTCAGGTTTTACCCACTCCCCCAAGCCTGCCTGGGACCCTGCCAGGTTCCCTTCCCCCCCATTGCAAGGAAACAATACATAATATTCTCCAGTTAAAGGGAAAATAGACACTCTGGTAATATATCAGGGGCCTGGCGCTATAGTATTCACTTGTAGATGGAAGCAAAACAAATATAACCAATGGAATATGTACTAGATTTTAGATATATAATCGTAGCAACAATTTGCTAGAATACACACACACACAGAGTTGGGTTTTTTAAAAAGAAAAACATAGGAAATAAGGTAAAAAGAGCCCAGACACCCCAAAGCTATTGTGTTGTTAGTCCCATAGTCATTACAATTAAATGACAATCTAAGTCAGATGAATAAACACAAGATATTGCCTTCCTCAGCATCTTTACCGCACCTTCAGGAACCTTCTTGAGCACTCAGTCAAGCGTTCCCCTGAGTTTGCAGAACTACCCCCAACTGCAGGTTTTTAGCTAGAGTCACAGTCTGCAGGGCTGCAAAAGAGGAGCTATGTGACCAGGCAGGGCTGACAGCAGCAGAAGGATGGTTTGACGGGTGGGACATCAAGACCTGTGACTGATGGGCAGCACAACTGTAGAAGGGTGGGTTGATTAGTGGAAGATCAAGACTACTGGAAGGAGGGAGCATCCACCCCTGAGGATGGACAGATTAGCAGGAACCAAAGATGGGCTCCCTCATGGCTGCCTGGATAGAAATGTTCCTGTTTTTCCCACCCTTGGCGGGAGCATGGATAAAAGGAGGTGTGTGTCTGCCCCACTGTACCCTGATATCAACCCTTGCTGGAGACTCCTTACCAGGCAGCACCAGAGTAATGTAAGGCAGGAGAGTGACATTTAGAGAGCACCTGATCTCATAGTGCCCACAGAGCTGCTGCACCATGCTCTTCATCATATAGATCCCATGCCTGAGGGTGACGTTGTCCAAGCTGTGGGCCACATGTCCTCCCAAGATGCACAGCCCCATCTTGTACGGAAGCATCTCCTTTGCGTACCACATATCAGCAATCACTGTGCAGTGCCGGCGGTCCAGGGGCACACAGGTGGCTGCCCCCTCTGGCACAACACAGTGCCACATGGGGACCCCTACACAGACACAGTGCAGTGGCCAGACCCTCTTGTGGGGAGCAGGCTAAGGGAGGAGCAGAGGGGTCCCACACCCCAGAAGCTTGGGAGGGAAAGGAAGATTCCTCCCCACACACTGGGGCATAGGGGTTCCCCCAGTCTTTGGGGAGGGGAAGGCAGCGACCCTGGACACCCGGGTTCTGCTCTCACCTGGCAGCTGGCCCTGGCACCGGCAGCAGATGGGGACAGGTGTGGTGGAGGCAAAGGTCACCATACCCAGTACCAGAGAGCAGGGATCATGGTGCCCCTGCTGCCCCCTGGCCCGGTGGAGAGAGGAAAGTGCGAGTCAAACACCCCTCACCCCCAAAGGAGACCCCCTACCCCCCCCCCCAAACTGCAGGGGGACAGGGCCAAAGCTCTAGTGCCTGTTTCCCCACCACAATTCAGGGATGTGAGGCCCTCCATGCACATGGACACATGCTCACAGCTCTGGTGCCAGCAAGCAGGGACACACACATACATGCGTAGAAATTTTGGTCATGCTAGGTTGCACAAGCACAGAAGGCTCCACACCACTGGATGCCCCGAGAACCAAGTGAGCTAAAACACTGAGATCAGTGGAACACGGGTTCCAGGCACCTGTTACCCATTAGGTCTATTACACGACTCACTGGTGAATTGCTAATAAATGTAGTCCGGACACATGTACAGAGCAATCATCACATAATGAATGGGTGAACTGTGCAGTTAACGTAGACTGGCCACATGTGCAAAGTAATTGTCATGCAATGAACACGTGACTCATGTAGCATGGCTACACATGCAAAGGAATCACAACGCAATGAACAGATGAATCGTCCAATAACTGTAGCTTGGCCACATGTGCCAAACAGTGATCACACAATGAACTCGTTAATAGCATAATAAATGTAGCATCACCACAGTGCAAAATAATTTACACAAAATAAGCAGATGACTCTCACAATTATGTCAGGCAATGAACAAGTGAATCGTGCAAAAACTGTACAGTGGCCACACGTACAAAACAAGCAGAATTGAGGGGTTTTTTTCTTCAGTTGCTTTTATTTTTTGATAAACGCCCCCACACCCTTATCTCTAAAGTGGGTAGGTAAGCACCAGCGAGCTTTCCCCACACTTCTAGCAGAATTATGGATGCTTTGGGGTGCAGATGCACTCGTGTTTGGTGAGGGGCAGTAGTCGTGGAAGCTATCCTCACACACAGAGGACTCATGTCGTTTCTCCCGTGTGGATGCATGGGTGCCCGGAGGATTGGTTGAATCTCTTTCCCACACTCCAAGCACTGATGTGCCTTCTCCTCTGTGTGGATGTGCTGGGGAGTGGCCAGGCTGGAGGACTTGGTGAAGCTCTTCCCACATTCAGGAAAATGATGTGGCTTCTTTGCTGTATGGGTCTACTAACGTAAGGCCATGTGGGAGGACTGGGTGAAGCACGGATGTAGCTTCTCATCTGTGTGCATACGCTTGTGCCCAGCCAGGCTGAAGGAGTGAGCGAACCTCATCCCAGTCAGAGCACTGATATGTCTTCTCCTCCATACAGATCCGCTGATACCGAACCAGACAAGAGGAATGGGTGAAGCTTTTCCAACACACAAAGCACTCCTGTGGCTTTCCTCTGTGTGGATACTCCGGGGGATGTCCAGGTTGGAGGAACTGGAGAAGCTCTTCCTACACAGAGGACAGATGTGGCTTCTCCCCTCTGGATGCATTTGTGCTGGGCCAGGTGGGATGAAACAGCGAAGGTCTTTCTACACTCAGGGCACTGCTGTAGTTACTCCCTTGTGTGCATATGCTGGTGTGTGGCTAGGCTGAACGACTGAGAGAAGTTCTTACATGCACAGCAGTACTTCTCCCGTGTGTGGGTACACTGCTACTGGGCCAGGTAGGATGAACTGGTGACGTTCTTCTTGCACACAGAGCACTCGTGTGGCTTGTTCTGTGTGGATACGCTGGTGTTGCACCAAATGGGAGGCCTGGGTGAAGCCCTTCCCACACACAGAGCAGTGATATGGTTTCTCCCCTGTGTGGATGCGCTGATGGATGGCCAGATAGGAGGAACGGCTGAAGCTCTTCCCACACACAGAGCACTGATGTGGTTTCTCCCCTGTGTGGCTAGGTTGGTGTCGTGCCAGATAGGAGGAACGGCTGAAGCTCTTCCCACACACAGAGCAGTGATGTGGCTTCACCCCCGTGTGGATACGCTGGTACTGGGCCAGGTAGGATGAACTCTTGAATCTCTTCCCACATTCAGGGCACTGATATGGCTTCTCCTTGGTATGGATGCGCTGGTGTTGCATCAGATGGCAGGAACGGTTGAAGCTCTTCCCACATTCATGGCACTGATATGGCTTCTCCTTGGTATGGATGCGCTGGTGTTGCATCAGATGGCAGGAACGGTTGAAGGTCTTCCCACATTCATGGCACTGATACGGCTTCTCCCCAGTATGGATGCGCTGGTGTCGCATCAGATGGCAGGAACGGTTGAAGCTCTTCCCGCACACCGAGCACAGATATGGCTTCTCCCCGGTATGGATGTGCTGGTGCACAGCCAGGTTGGAGGAGCAGGTGAAGTTCTTCCCACACTCAGGGCACCCAGGTGGCAGAGCCCGGTGTGAGGGGCAGTTAAAGATTTTCTGGCATTCAGGGCAGCGGTAGGCTTTGCCCCTGGGCCTGGCAGGCACATCCTTTTTCCCTCTCAGGCCCTCCACACTGTCTTGGTTCAGACGCAGGGTCTCTTTCTGGTGGAACTTTACTTTACAGCTCTTCAGCTCCACAAATCCTCCCCTGTGCCCAGGGCTCTCTCTGGACTCTCTCCTTTCTCCACTCTCATGCCCAAGGGAAGATGGCTCCTGCTTCACTGCTATGTTCTCCCTCAGCTTTTGGGGCCTCCCCAGGCTCTCGAGCCATTGGTTTTCCTCAGGTCTCAGGGACTCCATCTCAACTAAACCCCCAGGGGAAGTCCAGGGTGCCTCCAAGTTTGCAGGCCCTTCTTGCAAACAATGCTCGTCACCTCTGCTCAGGAGCCAGGCGCCTCCTGCATGGGGACGAGAAACTCCAGCTTACTCCCTGGCTGGCTGCCACAGGCCAATTACGGCTGCAATGGGCCTGAGAGCATGACTGCACCTTGGCACTTAAGTTTTCAGAAGAGAACAAGGTCTTCCTGCCAAACCACAAGTGCTGGGGGTGAGGGAGGGGCATGTCCATGTACCAGGCTAACGTTCCCTGATCAGTGGAGGTCAGAGCCAGATGCTTAGGGTTTCTGGCCCAGCTGTAAGCCCCATCCTCCCAGGCTCTGCTAGGAGAAAACCCATGAGGGACACGTGTTAGAACAGGACCTGAACAGCTTCCTCCTCTAAGGGGCCCAAGGGACTAGAGGCAGAATCAGCAAAAAGGATGAAGGAGTCTCTCTAAGGGCTGCTCTGTCCCACAGCACTAGCAGGTCCAGGGGGAGATGATGCTGAGCCCTCCACCTGGCTGGGTCAACATGCTCTGAGGCAAAGTGCATTGGTGGGACTGCTCTCCAGTGCTTGCCCGTAATCTCTGGCAGTCCTGAGAGCAACATCTGGGACCAGGATGGACAGCCTCACCATCAATTTCTGGGGCTCCCCAGAAGTCAGGGGGGTATGGGGAGAATGGCTTTACACTACACCAGATGCTTCTCTAAGGTACAAAAAGCCCATGTGGTTCTTCCCTCCTGCCTCCAAAACCTGCTCTGGGAGCGGAGGACTTTGAGCTGGGGGTCTCTTTCCTGGAAGGAACAGGGCTGTGCCTCCTTCCTTCTTCCAGGTGAAGGTCTGGAGATGGAAACGGGTCTACATGGCTTTCCGCTACTGATGAGGCCCAGGTGGCCTGCACGTCACGAGAATCTGCCCTGGGACAACAAAGGCCTGGGCATGAATCTGCATGTGCACTCCCTGCTGAGTCCTGAGCTCTGTGACATTCATGACCCAGAGACAAAACACAAAAGCACAAACTGTGGAGGATCCACTTCCCCCTGCACCATAAAAGCTTGCAATTCCCACCACCCCATGCAGCTGTGCAATGCAGCCCGACACCAGGATTCAGCACGTCCTCAGTCCCAGGACAACTTGATCAGGAGGCATCAAGCAGAGCCCCAGGTCTCTCACTTGTGCTACAATAATGGCTGCACAGAGCTTTGCCCCACCATGCAATTTCCACAGGGAACTGCAAATCCCATTATGCCTTAGGAAAGGGAGCTATAGAGCTATGGCTACCTTAGGCTGAAGAATCAACACTTGCATTGCTAAATATAGATGGTAATTTAAGACCAGTTTGTCAGTCCATTTTGGTGGAAGGGGAGAGGGAAGGGAAGGTGAATGCAGGGGCTGGGGGGCAGCGCAGATAAATGCACCCCGCAGCGAGGGAGAGGGCAGGGGCAGGCACTGCCCAACTCGGGGGAAGGGGTGTGGAGGACAGAGTTACAGCTCCCGCAGCAGGTTGCACCCCAGAAGCGTGGGGAGCAGGGGTGTGTGTCCCAGGAGGCAGTGGGGCTGCAGCTCCGGCTCAAGCTGCAGCCAGGGCTGCGTTGTGCTTTTCTTGGTGGGGCTCAGTTTGGAGCTAGTGCTCCGTTCCTAGCTGTACTGGGTGGCTGCAGCTGCTGCACTGGCAACGGAGCCCTGTTGAAATCTTGGGTGGCTGCATCCTCCCAGCACCACTCCGAATTCAACCCCTCAGCCCATCTCAGCACCAGCTCCAGCCACAGCTGCAGCTCCACACAGATCCCACCCCTTCCATCACCACAAGGGACACTGATTTGTGCCTCCTCAACACCCATTCCACTACAATGTGTTAGGGTATTTATCAGCCAAATTATGAGCCCAAATCGGGCTGATATATGATACAGCACGTTTTCTTTATATTGGTATCAATCTGATATCGCACTGATGTGTCAGTGCATGTCTAGAAGAAAGGAAAGGCTGCTCATCTCCACAGCTTGGAGGTTCAGCATGTGGAAACAACACCTCCCTGGACACACGACTACATAAGCTACTTGAGGTCAGGAACCTGGAAGGGCAGCGCTGGGCAGGTCTGCGGGTCCAAGGGCCCTTGTCACTGTGGCCATGGTGCATTCGTGAGAGGTGAGTTGGGGCAGGAGGCAGCCACAACTTACCAGGCAGCAGGTTTTCTGACTTTGAGATGTCCCCACAGTCCTCATCATCACAGACCCAGAGCTCCTCCTGGCCTCGCACAATGCGGCAGATTAAGTCAGGTGCGGGATCACAATATCCTGTTCAGGGCAGTGGTTAAAAAGCATTCATGACTGGGTACTGGAGGCTAAATAACCAACTGGGATTTGGGAAATGGATCCAATGAACTCAAGGAGTCTACTGGGGCCTTGAAGGACAAGGGAGGGTGGACATTTAGGATGCAAGAGATGATGGCCCTTGTCACTAGGGTGCTGGGGGGATGGTCATAGGAAACAAAGTACTATATCCACCAGTTGGAGGTATAAAATAGGTGTGAGACTGACAGCGATGGGGTGGAGATGCAGTGACGTGTGATGTGCTAAAGAGTATAAAGATGAAGATTTCACTATTTAAAAAAGAACCAGAATGAAGAGATGCTGACACAAGCGTGCCTAGAAGGGAAAGGGAGATACTTTCATCAAGACATGGCTGGATATGGAAGCACCAGGAGTTACAAGGACAGGGAAGACTCAGGTGAAGGAGGCCAGATCAAATGAAGCGGGACATGCCAGTAATCACGCAAGGAGCTGTGGGGAGGACACGGATTTCAACTCCAGGGAAAACTCCATGAGGACGAGAGTGCTGAAAAGGAGGGGGAGACAGTAAGTGTCAGCGCTGACATGGCTGCAGGGAGAAGCCAGAAAAGCTTTACCCAGGGAAACGAGGGCTCGCCAGTTCCTCAGCATCTGGTCCCGGTAAAGCCCCTTCTGTGCCTCTTCCAGCAGCTCCCACTCCTCCCGCGTGAAATGCACAGCCACGGCCTCAAAGGCCTCCTGGAGCTGCAGGCACAAGCGTTACTCCATCAGTGTCTCCTGGTCCAGCTGCCTCCAGCCCCCGGCGCCCTCTCCAGAATCCCTCTGCATGACACCGCTCTACAGGCTGGGCCAAGACACCCAGGGGTGCAAAATTCCCCTTCCTGCACCGACAGGGGATGTGGGTGGAGTCATGGACATAGGAGTAAACATGTATGTCCTGACCCAGTTCTTGTTTTTTTTTTTTAAAAATTTTGTGTTCTAAGCCAAATCAGCCCAATCAAGTCAAAATCCTTGAGTCAAGATGCCCTGGGCTGTCCCGCTGTGCTGCCTCCTCCAGAGGCACATCCACAGTTTGGGTCCGTGCCTCCTCCGGCCAGGGATCGCCAGGCTGCTGCAGTGCCCCAGGCGGCTGCATCCAGTCTGAGGCCACCTTCTCGACCTTCACACTCACCATGACCTGGGGACAAGAGGCACATATCACCAGGGAGCTGGGACTGGGAGACAGGGTGGCAGGAGACATCCCCCAGGCACATGGAGACGGGGCTGGCAGCATCCACGGTCAGGGTGAAACGCTCCCATGTGGAGCTCCTCATCCTCCACCTGCCCCAGCCAAACCCCCTCAGCCAGGGTCTCCGCCTTGCCCCAGGTTTCCACCCCGCGCCCCGACGCCCAGCTCCGCATCTCCCGGGGCAGGACGGCCAGGGCCAACGCCAGCACCGCCAGCTCCACCGCCCGCTCCTGGCCGCGGCCTTGGCAGCGCTCCCGCAGGCGGATGCAGACCTGCTGCAGGCCCTCGGCTCCCGGCAGCGCAGCCCTGGATGTGCCGGCTCCAGGTCGCCGGCGTGGGGAGCTCGTGCCCCGGTGCCAGCGGTGGGGGCTGTGGGGGCCCCGTGGGCACAGTGGGGCTGCACGGGCTGCTTCACCTCCTGCCCCCGCATCTCCCGGCGCTGGCCCGGCTCCGGCTCGCGCCCCTGCTCCACGTCCTGCCGGGTGACGCGCCCCGATCCCGGCCTGGGCCACGCGAGGGACTCGCCCTGCCCGGGCCGCTGTCCGGGGGCTGCTCCTCCAGCGCCCCGGGGCCGTGCCAGGCTGGCAGGGGAGGCCCGCGGGTGCCAGGGGCTCCAGCGCCGCCGGGAGAGGCCTCAGCCCCGCCGGGGGCTCCGCTCCGCTCCCGGCGCCTCTTGGGGCCTGTAGGGAAGGAGGCAGCGCGGCTCAGACACCCACCACCGACCCTGCACCAGGCCCAGGCTCTGCCCAGCCCTGCTCCCTGCAGCCCCCGCGCAGCGGGGGGGGCCCCCACACCTCCTGCCCCACCTGCTGCCCCAGCCCCCACGTCCTCCTCGGGCCCAGGTCCCCCCTGCGCCCCCGGCCCGGGGGAGCCCAATGCCCCTCACTGCCGACCCCCAGCCCCTCCCCCCGCAGCCTGGCGGTGCCCCTCACTCCCCGCCCCCCCAGCCCGGCCGGGCCCGCACTCCTGACCCCGCCCCCGTCCGTGCCCCTCACTCCGCACTCGCAGCCCCGCCCCCTGGTCCCACCTGAGGACGCCCCCCCCCCCCCCCCAGCGCCTGCGCACTGAGTGCTCCGCCCCAGCAGGTTTGCGCACGTGACCCCGCCCCACCCGGTTGCCGGAGGTGAGTTGCTGCAAGGAGGGGGGTATCGCGGTGGGGCAGAGGCCTGGTCCGAGCCGCGCCGCCCCCTCCCCCACAGCCCGCGGGCCCAGGTCCCTGCCCCAGGCTCTCACCCCGCTCCCACCTGAGGAATCTCCCCCGCCCTGGTCATTTGCATGGTGACGTCACTCGGCGAGGCGCCGCGGGCGGGGCGGGGCGGGAGCGAGTCTGCTGGTCGGGTGAGGGCGGGCGAGGGCGGGCCGAGGCGGAGATTAGGAAGGGGGAGGGGATGGACTGCAGGGGTGGAAAGAAGAAGCCGGAGACGGGAGAGGAGCAAGGAGGGCGCAGGGACCCTCTGCCTGCGGCTCCGCTCCTCCCCCCGTCTCACGTGACCGCGGCACCGGGACAGTGCGCCCCCACCCCCCGTCTCCTAGAGACCCTGCCCGCCCCCCGCCCGCGCCCCAGACCCGCGGCCCCTCCTCCCCCTGGTCCCGGCTGAGCGCCCCAGCCCCGTTCCCAGGAAGAGGCCTTGCACCGGCTGCTCGCCCGTGTTGGGGGCAGGTTTGTGCCCGAAAGCTAGTGAAGACCCAGTTCAGACTGGTGACAGACACCAGCTCCGCAGGGGCCCCCCGCACTTGTCCTGGTCCCCACGCCGCACCTAGGGGGTCTCCTGCACCGCCGAGCCGCCCCCAGCCCTGCTCCCGGCCTGGAAACGGGGTCAGGCCGCCTCGCGCAGGGCTTGGGTGGTCGCTGGGGCAGGGTGCGAGCGGGCCGGAGCCAACGGGCAAAGCGGAGGCAAGAGCCAGGATCAGCGGCTTGTGGGTGGTAGGGCAATGGAAGGTCTGTTGGATCTGCAGGGCTTTGCAGACTTCTTTCATTATCTGTAAAATGAGTTCCTCTCTCAGAGTTTAGGGATAAAGGAATACCAAACCTTGGAATAAAAGCTCTGAGCAACTTTTTGCTTACAGTGACGGTGTCAGCTTTTGCACATGGGTAGGCTTCTACCCATCCAGAAAACATGCATACAAGAACATATTCATAAGAACAACATTTCTGCATTTGAAAAAAATCTAATTGTAAATTTACAAATGGTCCCCAAGGTGGGGGAGGGTGCTGCCTTTTTTGTTTTTACAGGCTTTCTCACATTATGGGCTTGACAAATAGGACCGGTGTGGCAGTACTGTTGAGCCACAGATGGAAAAGTTGGAGAAAACCAATTAAGCTAAACAGCTTCTATCATCCCCCCTTTGCTCACGTGCCATGCCGTGGTGTATGCGAGGAAGATAAGGAAGAAGGACCACTGGGGCCACCAGGCGGCCGTCCGTGGAGCGCCACAAATGGTCAGGGTGTAACAAACACCCAGCCAGTCTCCATGCGCGTTTCTCTGGTTCTGGAGCCTGATCTTGGAGGAGGGCAACGTCGTGAAGACTTGCCAATGGAGACTGGTCAGTCGGAATAGACAAAAACACAGGCGTAGCCTGAGGAGTGGAAATAGCCGCAGCTTTGGCAGCAGAGTCTGCCAGAGCATTCCCACGTGTAACATCATCATCAGGTTTCTGGTGAGCTTGGCATTTAATAATAGCAACAGCAGAAGGTAATTGTAAAGCATTCAACAAGGCATTTATGTATGGACCATTACTAATCTTGGCACCTCCCGAAGTGAGGAAGCCTCTTTGTTTCTAAAGTTGACCGTAATCGTATACAATACCAAAAGCATAGTGAGAATCAGTATAAATATTAACAGAGGCACCAGAAGCTAGGGTGCAAGCCCTGGTGAGGGCCACAAGCTTGGCAACTTGAACTGAATACACATTAGGTAAGTGATGGCTTTCTATAACATCATATTGGGAACATACTGCATATCCTGCAACAAGGGAATCTTTTGAGATTCTTTGACACGATTCATCAATGCAGAATACTAGATCTGGGTTTTGCAAGGGGTTGTCCTTTAGATCTGTATGTGGCATTGATAGGCAAGCAGTAACAAAAATGCAATCATGGGGTTCACCATCTGAAGGGGTGGGTAACAGGGAAGCAGGGTTTAAGACAGGGCACCTAGTTAGAGTGACATTTCTAGCAGAGAGAAGCAAGATTTCATACTTAGTTAATCTAGCATTTGAAAGGTGTTGGGTTGTTGTTTGTAGTAAAAGGGCTGCTACAGCATGTGGGACAGCAACAGTAAGGGGAGAACCTAATACAAGGGTGGAGGAAAGTTCAACAGTGACGACGGCTGCAGCATGGAGACATGGGGGAAATGCAGCTGCAACAGGGTCAAAAGCAGAGCTATAATAAGTAATGGGACAGTGCTCATCTCCATGTGTCTGAGTAAGTACTACAAGTGCAAATCCGTCCTTTTCATGACAAAAGGTTTAGTATAATTGGGAAGACCTAAGGCAGGAGCTTGCGACAGAGCTTGTTTAATAGAGGCAAAAGCAGCTTCGATTTCTGAAGTCCAGGGTAAAGGCTCAGAGGTATTAACGAGAGTCAGATTTTGCAACGGCTTGACTATAGAGGCATAGCCAAGTATCCACTGGTGGCAGTAGCCAGCCATGCCAAGGAATGTATGCATTTGGGACACAGTAGTTCGTCTAGGGATTTTAAGAATAGCTTCTATTCTGGAAGAGGAAAGCAGTCATTCTCCAGCAGAAATATCATGACCTAAATAGTGGACACGAGGAAGACAAAGCTGTAGCTTGTCTTTAGATGCTTTATGGCCTTTTAGAGCAAGAGAGGTGAGGAGAATTAAAGAATTCGTTTTACAGGCTTCAAGGGAGGTAGATGCCAAGAGCAAATCATCAACATGTTGCACAAGCACAGAATTTTCTTTAAATATTATGTCATCTAGATCTTTCTTCAGAATTTGAGAAAAAAGAGAAGGGGATTCAGTATAGCCCTGGGGCAATCGCATCCAGGTATACTGAAGTCCTTGACAGGTAAATGAAAAGAGAAACTGGCTATCAGGGTGTATAGGGATAGAGACAGATACAGAACACAAGTCAACAACAGTAAAATAACAAGCATTAGGAATAATACAGGCCAAGATAGTAGCTGGATAGAAGGTCTTGTACAAAGCGATAGGTATTATTTCCAGGTTTTTTTACAGGAAGAATAGGTGTATTACAAGGGCTCTTAGTCGGGACAATGATACCTTACTTTAAAGGGCAGTTATAACAGGGCATATCCCTTCTTCAGCTTCTGGACGTAAAGGGTATTGAGCAACTTTGGGTAAAGGCTTAGCTGGGTTTAATCTAATTTTTACAGGCTGGGCAGTATGGATTTGTCTTTCTTCATTAGCATGCTGGGACCAGAGAAACGGAGGGACAGGTTTTATGATTTCTTCTTGCAACACAGAAAGATCAGGGAACTCAGGTTCAGGAGGTGAGCTAGCTAAAGCGGCAAGTACTGCTATCTCATTATTACAGGGGACATCTAAATAAACACCATTAGGAGAGCAATAGATAGTACAGCCCAGTTTACAAAGCAAATCTCTGCCTAATAAATTAACAGGAGAACAAGGACTAAGGAGAAAGGCATGTTGATCAGAAACAGGACCAAGAGAAACATGTCATGGTTGGGAAACAGGATGAGGAACTATTTGATGTGAAATTCCTACAGCGTCTACAACAGCAGAGGAGCGGGGAGTTGTGGAAAATTCTTCAGCTCAGAGAGTAGAGCAGCTTGCACCGGTGTCTACTAAACATTTTGTAGAGATGCCATTTATCACGCAGGAAACAAGGGATCATCTTGATTACGTGGGAGACGCGGGGCTGTGATGATGTTACTATTCCTCAGGCTGGCCTAACAGGAAGCTCCCTGATTGGGGACAGAGAATTGAGTGAGAGGAGGTGGTGGCGGGTTAAACATCATCCCCGGCTGGTCAGGCCAGTGAAGACATTGAGCCTTCCAGTGTCCTGGTTGGCCACAATAATGACATCTGTCATTATTTTGGGACTGAAATCCTCCTCATCCCATCCCACGACCACATCCCCTGCCTCTGAACTGTCCTTGATGGAAACCTCGGCTTCTGTCCTGGCCTAAAGTCTGTAATCGTAATGACATTAACTTAGTTTCCGTGGGTTCCTTTTTCTTTTCCTGGCAGATTGTACAATGATTTGCAATGGTGACTAGTTCTGCAAGTGGCTTAGTCTGCCAACCTACAGCAACTGAGCACTACTGTTCCTGGACTTTAGAAAGAAGTCGGTGGACAAAAGCGGAAGCAACTGCTTCTGGGGCAGTTTCAGCTGCATTTTCAATACCAGAATGTCTTTCAAATACTAGTTTCAAGCGGTCCATGTAGTCTGCTGGGGATTCACCTTTATTTTATTTACAGTTATGTATTTTGGCCCAGTCAGTTTTCCTGGGGCAAACTTTAAGCACAGCCGCAAGGAGGCATCTTCAGGCATCTGCTAAGCGATCTCCTATTCCAGGGTCTTGAGTAGGCCAAGTAGCCTGTGCGATGAGGCGGTTGTGGACCTCAGAGGGCAGAACACTGCTCATTAATTGGTTCAAATCTGCCCATGTTGGATCATAACAATGGATTGACGTTTCCAATTCATCTCTAAATTTCTGGGGTTCCTCCCTGATGTTGAGAAATTGTTTAACAAAGTTTAGGAGACCTCCTGGGGTCCAGGGAACAGGGACTGTGATTGTAGTTTCCCCATTTGGACCTTGCCCTGGAAGTTGGCGGAAAGGCATAAGCTGAGCCTTTTTCGATTTTAAAGAAGGGGCTGGACCATACTGGGTACCAGACCTTAAACAAGAGGAGGGGTTCGAGATTTCAGGAGACAGATGCCATGCCTCCGGTGGATGTGGGCATGCCCTGGGGGCAGGCGACAGTTGTTGAGTGATAGTTTTTTGGTGAGGTGGGCTAATCGTGCTGGAAGAGCCTATTTGGTTACTTTGGACTTCTTCAGGTTCGGATTGCGCTTGGGACTGATATGGGAGTGGCACATTAAGAGAATCAATTCTATCTTCTGCAGATTCATTCTCAGTTGTTTGTGGATCAAGTTGTGTTGGTGCTGATGGTACTATTGATGGGGGTCCCCTTTTGGTGCACTTTTCTGCTTTAATTCCTTTATCTGAGATTTCAGTTTTTCTTGGGAGTCCGTAAGTCTCCAAACTTGAGATTCTTGATGTCTTTGGAAAGCTTCTTCATACCAATCAAAAAATGTGTCTCACTGAGTCTGTGGTATATTACCACCTCTTAACTCAAGGTCTCTGTGGAGTTGAACAATTTTACTTAAATCAAATGTTCCCTCCAGGGGAAACTGCCAGCTAAAATCATCTCTGGTATACCAATTCCATTTGTTTAGAAACTTCCAACTTTTATGCCCATAGTGTGTGTACATGTACAATGCCGGAGTCCCTTTTGGCAGAGCCGGTATGTCTGTTAGACTCTCCGCTCCCCATATCTTTAAACTCAGTTCACACAGGTCTTTCATACAGGAATGGCTTATTGAGGGTGTCCGGTCAGGTTGTGAGATTTGCTAGCGGCACGGAGATGCTGTGGCTAACGTCCAAAGGCAAGACTCCACTGCAATAACAGCATACAATGCAGTTACTCACGGTTAGACATGGCTCAATATGAGGGTGGGAAAGGGGTAAACCTGTCCACGGGGTCACGAGGTTCCAGTTGAGCCCCCTTGCGTTCAAAACTGCCCTTCCGGACAGCCTTGGGGCGGCTGAACCCAACCTTAGTCCCAGACCTGGTCAGTGGCTCATACTTCTCAGTTCATACTCTCAGTTCACACAGGGGAATTTCTGCGTTGAGGCACGAGGTTCAAGAGCATTTCTTTAGTCTGAGCCTTGGTCAACGCTTATCATGGAAAACACTCACACTCTAAGAGTTTCCACCTTGCACCCTTGCTTTCGAAGAGCACACGCAACAAGTCCAGTGTCCTCGGGCGGCTGCACAAGGTTTCCACTCCTGGCCTCAGAGAGACCTCCAGTTCTTTACAGAATTGAACTCAGTTTACACAGGGAAATACTTTCATTGACAATAGCAACACAGAGACTTTCACCTTAACTTTTTCTACCCACAGTTACTACTTATACAGTGGGTCTGGCAGCTCTGGCAGAAAAAGTTTGGATAGGGTGAGCCTCAAGCAGTGAATCAGGAAGACACAGAGACAGCCTCTCACTGAAAAGCCCCAATAGAGATTTCAGAAGGTCTCTTACCTTGGTTTGGCGCCAGGGCTTCAGTGAAGAGATGTCTGTGTCCCAACTGATCACTCTGGGCGTCTCTATCCAAGTCACGGCACCAAATTGTGGGCGGTATCAAACTTTGCATTCTGGTTGAATCAGAACTGACACAGCCAGCCTTTCTTTATTGAGGGCTACACTCTGATCACAGGGAGGATTTCATACAGCAAGGGGAATACTCACTTGTCTGTTTTAAAGGAATTTTTTTTATCTCAAAACATATAACTGAAATAAGCAGTATCAGCACTTCTGGCCTCTGTCTGTTTTTCTAGTCAGGGAAGCCAGAAGCCCAACTAAATTCACTCCTACAGTAGTTGCCCACTATGGACCTTGTTCAACATAGTTAAAATCTGCCTTACTAAAAGAAAACCAGGAAGTTTAAATGTGGGGTCCATGATAAGACATTTATGAATTATGTCAATTGTCTTGCATCACTAGATCCATTTTCCTTGAGATCAAAGCTTTCATCATTCAGGTGTTTTTCCAAACTCCAAAAGGAACTTCTCGACAACAAGACTTGGTCTATGAGGGTCATTAATTCCCTCTACAATTGGTAGTTTATTGAATAGAAGCAGTTCTTTGTAGACTCTTAATGTAGCCTTTTATGTTGAAAATGAGCAGAATCGGTATGAGATAGAAGAGACCTCCAAGTAACATGAGTGTATCTGCAAGTACCTGTCATATGTTTCACTGTTTCATTCAGTTGATTTGTGATGAATAGATCATTTTCTGAACACTTGTTCAGAAATTCATGCAGCTCTGAACACAAGTGCTGTCCTTCAGGCCAGTTGGTCGCTGTTAGTGCTGTGCACCAGGGTGTGGATAGTCCAGGTTGCAGACTTCAGTACTTGACCTGGGTAGATTCAGGCAGGTGACATGACACAGACCTTTTCTAGTGTCTGCTGCACACAGGATAAGCAGAGCTGGTCCAAAATAGGCCTGCTCAGTCATAATTGCAGCTGCCTCATTGCACACCAGTCTCAGTTCAAAGTACAAATAATCATCATCCAGTCATTGGCTCCATATGTGCAGGTCTGTGACTGGAGAAGGTCCGTGACCAGGGGCTTCTGGTAATCACACATGTCTGCCCCATTGCCATCCACCCATCACTGTGGGACTTGCTATTAAAGCGAGAGGCCTATGCATGTCTCCTTTTACCATGGGGATGACACTGTGCATCAGCAACCACACAGTACTTCACAGGAAGGAAACCTGAATTCCGTGGCCAGAAAAACCAAAAGGACTGAAGATTTCTGTTCTGCTGCAACCTACTCTGCCACCATCGTGAAATATTCTGCTTCATCTGCTTGCTCCACCATCAAGAACTTTTCTTTTTCTTTTGGAGCATTATTAGCCTGCCAAATTTCCTCTCAACTTTCCCAGGATGGGTGACCCTAGCAGAAGTACAGGGCCATAGACGGCATCACTCTTGATGTTGTTGTGTGTGGATTTTACAATATAGAAGTAAGGCCATTTATTTTTACCTTTAACCTCAGTACATAGAAGTGGACACAACACATATTAGACAGGTGAAAGGAATAGTGCTGTGTAAGGGCTACTGATGAGATATGAAACTAATTGAATCTGGTCAACAGAGGATCCTCGTCAACAGAGGAACCTTGAAAGCAGTACAAGGATTGTATTTTTTCAAGCAGACTACTTGGCAAGAACACATAAAACATCTCAGTCACGAGAGTTAGACTTGGGTGTTCACGCGCACAGTACCACTTGATTGGACAGAATAGTAATTTAGTTAATAGATGATTGGGTATTCTTATGAGCACAAGCTAATCATGAACTAAAGCTGACATACTAACAATGTATAAAATAGTATTATAACTGGTAGGCGGGGTCCCTCTCCGGAGGCACCTCACTGCAGCAAATAAAGACTGTATATCTGATTCTGGGTGTCTGCTCTGCGTGATCATTGTCCCAGCCTAAAGCGAACTGCATGTGGCTTTAAGAGTGTAATTCGTAACAATGTCAAGGATAGCAGACAAGCCTCTCACCATCATGTCAGAGTTGTGATCTTTGTGAGGATACCTTGAGAAAACAAGTTTCTGCCTATGAGAGAGAAAAATAAAGCAGAATAAAAAGCCTGCATGAGTGAAATCCCCTGTAATTTCCATATCAGGACAATGGGGACCCTTTTACAGGACATGGGTGGGCTAGTTCTGTGCAGCTGCTTTCTGGTAGCCACTGTTAGTAGCCAGTGTATAGCAGACATGCAAACTGAAACTGCCCATCGCTCAAAACTTTGGGAAAGGATCTTAGGGGGTTGGTGCCTGCAGGAAGAGAGGCCAGAACTGGAGCAGGATACTCAGCAGAAGAGAAAACACAAGCTCCTCTCCCATTCCAGCCAGAGCCTTTCAAACGTAACCTTTGAACACAGTTCACTTGTGTCCCTCCCCAGCGCAGGCCAGGGATGAATGCCTGCCTGATTGCCAGGAGCGAATGGCAGCTGCAAGGCTAACTGCCAGGGCCAAAGCTTTGGGCCTTGAGTTGCAGCACCCCACTAAATTGGGACTTCCTCAAACTACAGTTTGTGCCTATTACGGGGCAAAAGTCAAACGTTCATGTGATCTACCAGGTGCAGAGCACTGAGCAGGCTCCAGCTCCTTGCTGCTGCTCCCCAGTTAGGTACCACAAGTCAACATCTTTTTCTCTTCATTCTGACTTTCAAGAATAACGTGTGTATTATATTGTGGGGCATGCTGTATCCAGGGTACTATAACATGCACCTTTAACATGCACATCATGGCCCTACTTGAATGTCACTCATACTGTGCGCGAGCCTTTCAAAATGAAAAGACCAGCAAAAACACAAATGAAGGGTGTTTTTTGGAAGTTTTACCCGGCTCCCTGGGAGAACAGAGAGAGGCAGCCCTGACTTATGTCAGGCAGCCCTCAAGGCATTCAACTACAATTGCAAGAACGTGGAAAGGGTTAACAGAGGACGTACTGTGACAGCCTCATTGTTAATGCTGGGACACAGTGGGAAGCTCTGGATGCAGTGGGAAGTCAGGATGGGCTGGATCAGGTGTCCTGCTCTGCCTAGGCCACCTGCACAGGGAGTCTGTAGTGCTGCAGCGTCCTCACCCCTCTGTTACCTCTCAGCTCCATGTTCTTGGGGAACCCAAACACAGGACACAGCCTGTCTGACTTACAAAGAATCCCCCCCTCCCCTCCTCTACCTGAACAATACTGATTTAAGATGCAGTGGGAGACACACCTAAAGCCCCCCAGATCAGGGTGACAAGAGTGAAACAACCGCCCTAGGTCTCATTTGCATCCAAGATGGAGCCAGATGACCATTCATTCACATGGGAGATGGAGAGAATAAAGTCTGAAGCAAAGACTGCAGTGAATTCTGGGATCAGAGAAGCAGGGGAGTACTGCATGATGGGGAATCGGTGCTCCAAATGCAATCAACCCACATTTACACACACCCAGCTCAGCATTTATCAGACCAGTTCTAATCTGGATTTACAAAGGACTTTCCCCCCGCACCCTCCCCACACACCTCTAAGCAGAAGTAAAGTTTACTAGGCATCTTGGGCCGGACATTGCCCCATCCCACTATGGGAGGCCTTTTTAAACTTGATTGACTAAAACTCGGTTGCCGGGTTAGGGAATGCTGTGGCAAAGAGACCGAGTCAGAGGGGGTACGGGTAATGTTTGAACAATAGTAAAGGTTTCATCACAGCGTCCAGCCCATTGGAGCCCTGACCACAAGTGTTGTCATACTTTTCCCAGGACGACTGGTGGAAGTCCTCTCCACAAAAGGTTATGAACACTCTGATATTTGCCTTAAGTCTGTTAAAAGACTATAGTAAGATCTGGAAAAGTCATGCTAAGCTGAGGCTTGTTCACAGCACGTAAAAATCCAAAGCCCTGATGCTGAAAGCTATCTATTGTTTCTGAAGACACAAGAGATATCCCAGCAGTATATCTGCTATCCATAGGAATTTCAAGCTGGCTCCTAAGTGCCTGGTTACTCCCTAACCTTATGTTTTCCTGAGTATCAATCTGTTTCCTTAGATTTCCAAACCAGATAACCCCTTGTCAAGAGAAAAGACAATGACTTACACTATTGAGAATGCTTTGTAGAAGCTGAACTGAGGGTATAAAAATCTGTAAAAAAAGCAAAATGTGTGTGTGTGCTTCAAGAGGAGAAGCCTCTCTCACACCACCCACTTTTCTTTTCGAGCGCTGAAAGAAACAGATCATCTCCCGTCAAGGATTGTGTTGAGAACTTTACCTGTCAGCATTTGCAACCTGAGTGCCTTGGACTGGTGAGATCCCAGCGCGCTCTCTCTCTCTCTCTTTTCTCTTTGCTCTCTAGGCCTAGATTTCTGAACCCGAACTGTATTAGTTAAGCTTGAGCTACGTTTTCCCAAATACTTAGTGAAACCAGGGTGATACTGTAATTGTTTGTATTTGTTTTTCCTTTGCATGTCTGTTACTACTAGTGTCATTATATATTTCATATACTTAGCAATAAATAACTTTTATCATCAAACTGGTGGTAACTGGGTATATTTTTCCTTCTCTACTTTTCCTTCCCCACTTGCTCTGCAGCGATGCTTCTTTTACCTAAGCCAAAGATCCCTGTGAAGCCCAGAAGTACTGTGTGGTCTGCTTATCAAAAGGCTAAAGATTGGGATGTGCTGCATTTGAGACGCATAAGGGGATCAGCTTGTACTGGCTGATTGACCCAGTTCGGCTCAGTCGTACCCTAATAAACTGAATGCTGGCCCACGAGGGTGTCAGCTGGACACCCAGCCAGATGCAGAGGGATTCTGCTTACCCATGTGCTTGTGTCTGACTGCAGTGTATTGTTACCTTAATGAACTGATTCCTGGCGTATAAGGGTGTCAACCTGTCCGTGCTGATCAACCCGGCCGGGTCAGGCGTGTCACGTTAATCTGTGTCTGTGTGTATGACTGATTTGGGGACTGGAGGAGCCCAGCCCCATTGAAACCGAGTCCTGCAAGAAAGCTCCATTGGGGGTGAGGACTTGCAGCAGGGAGAGATACAGCTCCATATAGAAACACCAGTACACAAGCAGCACATTGATAGAGTTGTCAGGACCCTAGAAACATATCCCTAATAAATGAGCACACCCCAAAGTGATGGGCAAATCTGGTAACACCTCCGTGGTTCTCGATTACGATACCACTCCCAACACCAGGCCTCACGGCAATCATCCTGGGCTTGAGCTAGTGTTAGAAAGGGGATAGGACAAATTGATGAAAGAGACTTTCATTGCAGGGGGGAAGGGTTTTGTGCCAGGCTCATGCCCAATGCAGTGACCGATGGGCCACAGACAAGTCCCACCCCTCTGGGTCACTCCACAAAACACCACACCCTTTTGTTTCCACTGAGTGAACCTTCACTTGCCTGGAGGTGGTGGTCAGTGGTTCCCTGAGGGTCCAGGTATGACAGCATGTTCTGGGGCTCCTCCTTCCCTGCAGCTCACCCCTTTCTGCTCAGGTCTTGTGATTAGCCCTGGTGACCTCTTGGTGTGGTGACGTCTTTTCTTCTCTGTGAGGTGTCTGGCAGGAATGGAAACCGCAAGGACTCTGTTGCTGCCTTTTATGTCCAAATCACAACTAAACAGGTCGTGTACGTTAAATTGCCCATATTAGGCAACCAAGCGGGGCAACGATGACTTTGTGCTGAGCGATCCCTTTCCTGGGCATGGGTTGGACCGGTGCCTGGTGCACCCCTTACTCACCCACCTTCCCTCCCTGGTGCTAGGCCAGCTATGGCTCCATCTCGTGCTGACCTCCACTTCCCCTGAGTGAAGCCCCCTTTCTCAGTGGCCTCCTCCCAGGGCACCCCAAACCCACAGGCATACCAACTGGGTACATGGTGTTGGGAAGCCTCCTCACTGGACTTCTTCACCTGTTTCCCCTTCACATCCCCTTGGGCAGCTGTCTCCCAGGCCCACCTGAGCCACATGCTTCAGCACAGGCTTCCATGTGCTTTTTGGGGACCTGCTGCATCTTAGCTCAGGTGCTCACTGACTCTGTTGAGAGGAGGAGCATCCGCCTGGGTCCCCGATGCTGCGGCAGTCGAGAGAGCATGCGGTGTTTTCCCGGCTGTTTTGTCCTCCAGGGGAACTTGCTGGATTCCTTCATGTGGCAAGTTCAGCATCTAGGTTTTTCCCAGATGCTACAGAAGAAGTACGAGTGTCCAATGCTTCCCCAGCTGTGCTGACCTTGGGGAAAACTCCCTTATCCCTTCCGGCAGCTGGGAGAGCATCCAAGCCTGTTTAAAGTGTCCTGGTTCAAGCACCTCTGTCTCTGGGCCCACTCTTAAGCCATTGCACCTGGTCCTTGGGGCAATCGGCAGTGCTCCTTTGTTCGGTGTGGCACTGCCTGCCTTGATTGCAGCCGGGTCACTGGAGCCTCAATGCTGAGGTGCCGCGGGCAGGGGCCTGTTACAAGGTTATATGAGTGTGAGGGGGGCAGTCTCAACATTAAGATTTCCTAGGACTTTAAATGCTACAAGCAAAAGAAGATGGGCTGGGGGTGAGAGGAGTGGTAAGGTATGGGATCAGCTGGCATATAGCCTAGTTAAATCATTTTGCCCAGGGATGTCTCACTGACGACCTGTGAACACACATTTTCCTGCCTCATAAAAGCTGGAGACATCTACAAAAATGCCCAGGCCCCTATTCACATCTGTGCTCTGAGGACAAGGGATGTTTTCCCAGGGAGCGTGTGGTTACCAGCTGGACACTTTGGGGGATATATATCATACAGCAATGCCGTAGGTAACACGGGTGCACTATGAATCAGTTTAAAAAGTTCCTGCCTTTCCAGAGATGCTTGTGACCCTTTCCATAGGGCTTTAAAGGGACTCCAGAGGAATTTGAAGGGAGCGGGAGGGAGGAAACAAGGTTACAATAAAAACAATAATTAAAATTCAAACTACAAATCCTGACTGAAGCGTCATTCCAGCAAGAACATTGAAATGCTTCACTCAGAAGGATCGAAGTAGGACATATCAAGCTCATAATTGCTTAAGCCCTTTTAAAAATCGTGCCATGAGTCTGATGGCAGTGGGTTGGACTGTCCACTCCAGACCTGATGGTCCAGATCTAGACCAAGGCCACTCCATTAAAGACCAGAAAGATGAACAGGTGTCAAATTGGAGCAATGCAGCAGTGGCTCATACCATGCCCCTTCCTTTGCTGTTCACACTTGTGAATCCTCCTTGCCTTATAGCAGGTGTACTTGCAGCCTGCCTGGCTTATGCACACATTCAAAGCACATGGCTCCTAGTAGCCCTAAGAAACCCTAAGGTCATGATGGCCCCTTGGTTGGAGTGTGCAGCCCAAGAGAAAGGGGCAAAAGAAGAGGCTGTGGAAATGTCGAAGGAATGGCAAACCACTTACATGCTCAAAGAGGCAAAAGCACCAACACTGGCATCTTGTGGGCCCATCCCAGATCAGGCAGGGGAGGAGGGAGGGACACCTGGGTGCAGGTGTCTGTCATGCACTGGCAGATGCATCATGAACAGGGAGGGTGGGGGCATGGAGAGGGGATGAGTTCAGCTGTTCATCTGGGGGCAAAACAGCACGGGACCATCCAGGCCAGCCCGAACCTGTGGGAGAAGGGGCAGAGTCAGGGCACGCGCAGGGTGGGGTGCATCCAGGTGATTATCTAGCCTCCTTTCAAAGACCCCCAGGGTAGGAGCCAGCACCACTTCCCTTGGAAGTTGGTTCCAGATCCTAGCCGCCCTGACCGTGAAGTAGCATCTCCTGATGTCTACCCTGAATCTACTCTCAATCAACTTCTGGCCATTATTCCTTGTTATTCCCGGTATTGCTCGGGTGAACAGGGACTCACCCAATGCCTTCTCATCCCCCTTGGCAAGTTTGTAGACAGCCACCAGGTCCCCTCTCAGCCTTCTCTCATGGAGGCTGAACAGGTCCTGTAGCCTCTCATCATAAGGCCTGCCTAGTTCCCATCCAGCTCTGACCCCAGGCTCAGAAACAATACAAAAAGCACCATACCGTGTCCTCATCGTTTTTGACAGAGGCGAGCCTTTCTTTGCATGCGAGCCTCTATGACGGGCAAGGGTTCAGTCTCACTCCCCACTTCAGCTGGGCAGAGGGCCCTGGTCTGGGTGCTGGCGTGTTCATGCCCAGGGCCCTCTGCCCGGGTGCTGGCTTCCACAGTGAGGGGCAGATTGGTCTGGGTCCCCTTGTCCTCATGGGACCCTGCCTCCATTTCCAGGCGGGGGCTAATGCTCCTGGTTGCACAAAAAGGAGCTGGTCAGAAATGGGTCCTGGACTGAATTCATCCCCACCAGCACGAGAGAAGGAAGGACTCCCCTACCTGCAAACAGCACCACTTGCAACACCCCATAGCATGCGCCAGAGCCCACCAGCTACCCAGGACAGCCCCGCACCTCACCCTCCCCTCCCTGTCCCCCACTTAGCCCCTCCAGGGTGGCCAGCACTCCTCTGCCATCCCCTCCATATCCATGGGAGTCTGTTGTAAATGAAAAAGGAACATGGCAGCGAAGAGAAAATCCAGCCCGTGGGCCCAGAGGAGGCACGTGGTGGCGTATGCGGGGAGGCCGGGGGACAGGAATCCAGGGAGCAGGGGAGGTCACCCCACTGGTCCCACTGTGACATCCACACAGCTCACGTGGTGCCCAGCACTGCGCACACAAGTTCTCCCCGCACGGAGCCAGGGCAACCCCCTGTCCCCTCCACTGCCTTGCCCTGTTGAGAGACCCCTGACTCCCAGGTCCGCCCCTCCCAGCCCTGGGCAGGGCAGAGACTCACAGCAGGAAGGAGGTCCAGCCACATCTTGGCCCTGGCAGAGCTGCCCTGCACAGCTGGGAGGGTCTTCCCCACCCCTCCACTGGTCCTGGTCCTGGTCCTGGGGGGGCACAAGGGGCACCACATCAGCTGGACCTACTCTGCTGCCAGGGTGGGGGGCGACCAGCCCCTCAGCACAGCACATGGGGGCACCTGCAGGGCCTTCCTCCATGGGGGTCTGGTGGGAGTCCCTCCAGGGAGCAGGTCTGGCAGAGACCCCAGGGACATGGCTGGTCGCCTGAGATGCAAATGCGCCTGGCAGGGGGTGGGTGCCAGGGGACGAAGGGATGAGGGGCAGTAAGGCTGGGGAGGAGCCTCCTGGCCCAAACAGGCATCTGGAGGGTAGAAGATAGGGCTGTGGGGCTGGGGGGGGCTGGATCAGCTCAGCCCCTGGGAATGGAGGCCAAGGAGGGAGAGGGGGTGCCCCCATGCAGAGACCTTGCCCCCTGCCCACGCAACCACACAAGCCCTCCCCCAGCTCAGGCTGGACCCCAACTCACGGGGTGCAGGCTCCCTCCTCTCCTGGTCTGCCCCCAGGGGAGGTAAACCTGCGGTGTCCTTAATGGAGGGGAGTCTTTCTGCTGCCGACCTGCCTGCGCCCAGGGGGGCATCTGGTGCTGAGGGGAGATGAGGGCTGAGCATCAGGCTGGGGGGACTGAGCACCGCTGTGGGGACGGGGGTCCCAGAGCCTGCATGGCCCACCCTGCAGGGGAGCAATGGGCAGCAGGGCCATTGCCAGGGGAAGACGGGGCAGGGGCCAGGACCAGGCGCAGAGTGAGGAGCCCGTGGGCCAGTCCTGCTTCCCCTCCCCAGGACCTTGCTGGTGCGGAGCCGGGGCACAGCGGGGGGCACGGAGCCGGGGCTGTGCAGGTTGGACTGGGGACAGCGGGGCCTTGGCCTGCCAGGCAAACCCTGCCGGGAGGGGAGGTCCTGCGGGCCTGGAGCCGCCCGTGCCGCCCACCCCGCACTGCTGCCCTGGGGGCCATGCCCAGACCTCCCCCGGGGCGCTGGGGCGCAGGCGCAGCGCTGGCAGCTTCTCGCGCCGCAGCATCTGCAAGAAACACAGCCCTGCGCTGGAGGAGGAGAGAGGAGCCGGGCTGGCGAGAGCAGAGACGAGGCACGGGGCCGCGGCCTGGGCCTGGCACCGCCTGAGCCCCTGCCGCCCACCTGCCCCATCGCCCAAAATCCCCCTGACGGGCCCGCGGGTGTCCCCAGGGTGCCCGCGCCTGAGCGAGAAAGGGCACTGACGGCTCCCACAGGCGCGCGCACTCCCGCCGCTCGGGTGGGGAACTACAGGGAACTAACTAACAACCTAACTAACTAACTAATGCACTACTGAACTAAGGTACTAAGAAACAAAATATCTAACTAATGAATAAACTAATGAGCTAACAAGCTATCTAATGAACAAACTAACTGCCTAACTAACAAACGAACGGATGAACTAATGAACTATCAAACTACTGAACTAAGGAACTATCTAATGAATAAACTAAGTACCTAACTAACGAATGAATAAACTAATGAACTATGAGACTAATGAATCAAACTAACAACCCAACGAAGGCCTAACCACCGACCCCTGCCGACACCGAGGACTAAACCGGGCGGGGCCGTGCGAGTGGCTGCGGCGACGCCCGAGCGCACTGGGCGGGGCCGGGCTGACAGTTGGGCTGGGGACTGTGATGTCACGCTGGGGGCAGCAGCACCGGGGCAAGGTGCTGGGCGCTGGGGCTGTGGGCGCCGGGGGTCCGGCCTGGCCTGCGGGTGTCCCCGGCCCGGGACGACCTTCGACCTTGGGTCTCGGGGCTGGCAGCGAAGCGCAGGGACAGCCCTGGCGCAGGGTCCTGGCGAACCCCGAGCCCCTGGGGTGCTCTCCGATGTCTGCCCTGGGGGTGAGGGCACACGCGGGCAGGGCGCGGGGCTGGGAGCGCCAAGCGGTTCCTGGGGCCACAGCTCTGCTCGGCCTGAGCCCCTTTGTGCGCAGGGAGGAGTGACGGGTCTGCAGGGACAACGGGCTGGAGCAAGTGTCACCACGGCCCTGCCTCCAACGCGGTTCCCCTGCCTGGAGGTGCTGGGCCTGGGCCTGGCACAGCATGTGGGCAGTGCCCTCTCCCTTCCCTCTCCTGGTGCATGTGTGTGTTACCAAATAATAATGCAGAGAAGTGTAGTGTGTGTGTGTGTGTGTGTGTGTGTGTGTGTGTGTGTGTGTGTGTGTGTGTGTGTGTGTGTGTGTGTGTGTGATATGAAATCCCAGGCTGGTTTCAGGCATGTAAGAGCCCTGGTGTGCCAGCCCCAGCCGGCAGAGCACGGCGCTGGCACCCGCTGCCTCTGCTGCCCGCGCAGGCAGGCGGGGCCGCGGGGCTGGCTTTTGTGCAGCTCTCGTGGGGTTTCATTCCCCGGGCATCGGGCACAGTAACACGGGGCCGAGTCGGCAGGCTGGAGCCCGGTGGGGCGCAGGGCACTTGGCTGCTGGAGGTGTCTGTGCTCATGTGTAGGCAGCATTTGAGAGTGCTGTTTTGGACATTTTCCATCACTCCCGATACCTCCGACCCACTCCAGCCCTTTCCCTGATGCCGGGTGCACCCAACGCATGTCCTAGCTAGAGAGGATCCGGACATGGCGCAGGTTGGGCTGCGGGTCGCTCTGGGCTTCACCACCCCGGGGACAGACTCCTTCAGCGTGCCTTGGGACAGGACACCTAGTAGAGATATGCGCACCGTGTTAGCTAATGCAGCCTCCCGCCCTGCCTCTGCATCCCCTACCCCCATGGCAGCACACGCTCACCCAGGGGGCTGCCAGCAAGGCCGGCGTTGGCGTCAAGGTTGCTCTGGCGGATGCCCGGGTCCTCACAGGCGACAGGGGCAGGTGTGGGGAGACACAGAGGTGCCCGAGCAGGGCCAGGGCTAAATGAAGAGCAACCAACCAGGAAATAAAGAGGAAATGGGGGTGCACCATTCACATGTGCTTGTGTTATAAGGGCCCTTTGCAAATTTTACTGAACACATTGTTCTCCTGGCCATTGACTAATTAAGCTAATTAAGGAGGAAAAATAGAAGGCATCTTTACTGCAGCTGTCAGAATAAAGATGTACTCTGAGATAAATGGGGCTTGGACTTTCCTGGCCAGGATCTCTCATCAAGGCAGCTGCCCTCCGGTGCCAGCCCAAGCCGTCAGCTCTGCTCTCACCTCACTGCTACAGTCCCCAGGATCAGCCATCAGAGAGGGGAAGTGTCCCACGGGGCCCCAGTGAACACACCTGGCCCGGCCTCCTCTTTCCCCCTCGCCATGTGCACACTCCCTCAGCCTGCCCTGGGCCGTGCTGGGGCTCAGGGGACTCCACCTTTCCCACATTTCCTGCAGGTCCTTCCTGCTTTTGTCTCCCAGGAGCGGGGACATGGTTGTATCATCCCCCAAATGAAACTGGACAGCACTGGAGCTAAAACACCCTCATTTCTTCCCTTACTGAAAAGCCAGTGTCCTTTCTGCCCTGCAGGCTGTCCCCGGCCCCGCAGACACAGCGAAGAGCTCGGGGGAGCTGGGCAGGCTCTGGGCTGCTCTTCCCCCGGGTGCCTGGCAGGTGCCAGCACTGAGCTCCCTCCTGTCCAGGGCTGCCAGCCCCGGGGGATTGCAGACCTTCCCCTGCAGGCACAAACACATCCCCCGGCAAACCACACCAGCGTAGCTAAGTCCATTCAGCTCTAGCCCACAAACGGGGTGTGCTCCCAGCAACTGGTGGGGCAGAGCGGTGGCAGCAGGAGCGCGGCGGCTGTGAGCAGGGAGTGCCCGCAGATGCTGCCAGCGCTGTCGGGGTGGGGGGGAGCGCCACGGGGTCTCAGTGGTGACAATGGTCCTTGTTAGAAAAACACTCCAAGGAGGGGAGAAAGACAACCAGTTTGCAAGACTTGGCAACCCAACGCATCAGCAGTGAACGAGAGCGCCCACCAAGCCATGTACTCGCGCGGTCTGTGAACACCACCGTCCCTCCATGTTCCCTGGTTTACCATCCTTACAAATGAAAGATACACCTAACACTAGGGGCTACTAATTACTAAAAATGCTGATGAAGGCCACAGCCTGCAATCCTGTCCTCACAGGGCACATCTCCAGCTGCCTTAGACCCCTCCTGGCTCTCCCACCCCAAGGGGCCTTTCAGGCGCAGTGTGGCCGAGGCAGACTGCCACTGAGACACACAAAGGGAAGGACAACTCCACCGCTCCCCCTTGCAGGCCAGCCCCTGTCCCCTGGGTGGGTAACTCCTCACGTGGGATGTTCAAAGCAGGACCTGGCATGTGGGCATCTATTTTTAATCCTGCTCCAACCTGCAGCCATTAACACATCAATGTTGCCTATCCTTGCCCTCCAACTGAGGCATAATAAAGCGTCGGCGAGGAGGGGGAAATGCCCCTCTGCATTGCTTGGGGTTCAGGAAGGAAGAGGATCCCCCTGAGACACCTAAACCCCATGGCAATGTCTGGTGGGGCGCTGGGGGCAGGACCCGGCCCAGTGTCCCTGCCCAACTATGCTTCAACAAGGCCGGGCTCACGCTGCTTTGTGACGCGTGTCCTCTTTGCCATCACGTTGCCCTCACCATGGTGCTGGGGCAGAGATCAAAGCAGAGCAGAGGAGTTTCCTGCTCGCTCTGTGGTTGGCACAGATGAGAAGAGTCAAGTTAGCGGGTTGTCGCATTTCCTTGTAGCTGTAGTTGTCTTTTGTTGCTTTTGTCCCATGATCTGTATTCTTAGCCAGCAGTATTAGCAATATTGGGAATTAGTCTTAATATTTTTTCAAATTGGTAGAGTTAGTAGGTAGTTTGGACTGGTTGTTAGTAGCATTAGTAGGACATAGTTGCCCATCATGTTAATAATAACCCCTTTAGTACCTAAGCATCCTGGCCACAGGGGCGTGGAGGAAAGGAGCAGCTCGCAGACTGTGCAGGTACGCGACTTGCTGGGAGAAAAATTGGGGATTTTTTTCAGTCAGAAAACCAAGATCCCTGATGACCAGTGAGTAGCTGTAAATGCATGGGGGTGCTGACAATGCTGGCTGAGCAGGTGGGTTTGCTAGGAAGGGGAAATGGAGAAAATGGACAGAGCAGCTGGGACACAGTGCACAGCACACGTGAGGTGCGCATGTCCATGGATAGACACAGCGGGCCCCCGTGAGCTCAGGATTGCTGCCAAGGCCCGAGGGAGGAGACTGAAGCTGCTCCCCCACCCCCTGAGCCTGGGCATGGGGATGAGGTGGGTCTTGGGGGGGCAGCGCGTGTCGCCTGGGTGTGCGGCGGGGAGTGGAGCAGCCCCAGGGCTTGTGCGGGCTGTGGGTTGGTGCGATGGGAGGAGCCCTGGGCAGCGCCGGGACTGGCACAGCGCTTCGCTCCCTCCGGCAGACACACGCTGAGAGTTGGACGGAGATGTGCCCTCCCGCCCCCTGCCCGTGTGTGCGCCAGTGCTGCCCACGCGCGGGATCGCTGACGCTGCTCCACAAGTCTGCGCTTCGGGACTGTGAAACCCGTAACTCTTCCATAGACACGAGGAGGAATTGCGGGTTTCTCATCCTTGAAGCGCGGCCGTGCAGAGCAGCCCCAGAGACCCCCAGAGAGCGAGCACGTGTGCACGTTCGTTTGTGCCGGCGTCGGTTCACCGCTCCACCCAGGAGCACCACAGACCATCCGCACACGCTTCCTCAGCCCGACCAAGGGAGTTTGCGCCTGAAAGTTTGCAAAGAAGACTTTTCCCACCTATTTATTTGGTGCCATAAAAGAGATCACATTTATCCCAAGAACCTTGTCTGCCCTGTCCTCGCACCAGGACACGAGCTCACACCTGCCGCTGCAAGTCAGCGGCAGAAGTTCCCGCGCTTTTTTCTGTGCGTGCCGAAGTGCGGGGGCGGCTCCATTTGGGACATCTTCCCTTGGCTGCTGTCCCGAGCACACACTCCTCTCTTGAATTCAGCAGCCTGTGTTTCACTAAAGCACATTTACCAGAAAGACATCCCGTCCTGATTTGAAGATGTCAAGAGATGGAGACTCCACCTTAAGTGGGCAGCGCATACTTATCTCAAATTACAGTCATTGCAAGGCATAAGAATTACCTATTAATTACAGACCAAAAATACAGGGCAACTTTATTTGTGCAGCATCATTCACACATATATATGTATATTTCATATATATATTTTAGTTGGCACTTGTCCTAGTATTTCACCCAAATTACTTCACAGGGAAATGTAGTTTTTAAGAAACAACTAAAATGCCATTTCTGACATATCTGGTAGTATCTCGAGTGTGTAAAGCGATGCTCCAAGCTGCTTTACAGTGAGTTAGTATTAAAAACATCAGGGACTTGGAAGACGTGAGTGTCTAGGCTGATTCAAACCAGTAATCCATCTCGTCAAGTAACAAGTCTCCAACAGTGACCGACGTCCGGTGTTTTAGAGGGAGCAGGGAGGGAGGGGAGGTATAAAGCGATCCTTCTTTTATCGCCACAAGTCCAGATCCCTGCAAGGTGCAGGAAGGCAGAACATGCTCTGGGCGTGGACCTGATGAGACCTTTACAGTAAGAGCCCCAAGAGGCTGCAAGATTCGGTTTGTCTCCAATTACACCCAAAATACAGGTTTAAAATTTCATCAGAAAACACCCAATTACATTTTACTCCTTCACCCAATTTCTAATACCACTGAAGACAAAAAGCCACTTACACACACAGCCCTCCCTTAGATAACGTGAATTAAAAATATGTGGAAGTGTATTTGAAGTCTTGTGGGAAATATTACCGCTCTTAAGATTCATTAAAAACAACAGCACAGAGATCAAGTTTATAAATGCCTTAATAATCCACTTGGCGTTGTATAGTACATTATGACATCCTGAAGGGCTCGTGATGAAGCTACGAGGGTCTTCACATGCAAAGAAGATGCATGTGGAAAGGAAATACATTACAGGTCAAAACTGACAATAAAATGGAAGAGGGACAGAAACGGCACATGCTTTGTGGGAAGAAAAATTACTGAAATATATGAACAAACCTGCTTTTCCCTTAGCTTCCTACATGAGCCATGACTCGATTTTACCTGCCACTGCTGCTGTGCCCTGAGGTATCACAGTGCTGCCATCTAGCTACACGCGGCGTCCATCCACCCGGAGCTTAAAAGCTGAGTTCAAATCCGTATCAGGCAAAAATAGTGTTCACAGGCTTACTGAGAGTACCTGGAGTATGTAAGTGTAGTACGGGCTTTGCAAGAATTGAATCTCAAATGAGCATCTCAGTTAGACACCTGTAGCAGGACTTCAGCCCACTGGTTCAAACTCAGCTTTTTTTGTTTTTTCATTCCAGTTTATACTTGACTAATACAGAGCTTGGACACTGGCATTGACTACGAACTTGGAAAAAACTCCGTTTAAGCAGAAGTCTGGGCCCAGAAGGCTTAAAATTTTATCTTTTGTATGTTAGGAACTCATCTGACTCCCATTACCATTGCACCCATGTGCCTTACAGTCTGCAGTGGATGTATCTTCACAACTTCCCTGTGAGGTAGAGAAGGATCATTCCCACTTACAGTCAGAGCACTGGGGCACAGAGGGACAAAATGATGTGCCCAAGGTTACCAAGGCAGGCTGTGGCAGAGCGAGGAGCTAAGCACAGCTTTTCAAAGTCCTTAGGTAACCAGTGACTGTGTTACCTATCGGTAGAGCTTGCGTCTCCCTCCCTTTACATGAACATCCAGGAGTAAGAATGACTGGATAATTTCTTTAAAAAATTAGGGAAAAATCCTCCATGCATTTCTCTTTCCTACAACTCACTGCAGGATCACTATGCAATACAACAGAGCTTTGCTTCCCAAAGGCCAAAAAAACCCCAATCTTTCTGCCTACAAAACAAGACATTTTAAGTCTTTTCAAAGGTTTGGCTTCATTCAAATTATTTACATGTGTTGTTTCAGTACAAGAGACAAGAGGCAGGCTGAGGAAATGTATGAACTAAACACAAGTTGCACCATAGGCTAATTTAAGTTATAAAGTTAAAATTAGAAAAAAGGAAACTGTTTTCTCTCAATGACTATACGGAGATCAATAGGATAATCAAGCTGCATTAAAAGCCCACTGCAATCAACAGTAATTGAATAAACTTTTGCTGTCATTTCATCATCCCTTGTATTTTTAATTAGTCACCAAACTTCAGCTAACCTTCAGCTGGGGTCTGGGAAAAAAATGACTTCAAGATAAAACATGACAAGGTGGCTGAGTGGCTAAGGTGATGGACTGCTAATCTGTTGAGCTCTGCACACATGGGTTTAAATCCCATCCTTGTCCTTAGTTACTTGTATAAATCAGGGCTCAAGTACTAATGACCTGACCTCACCAGGTTTCTTGCCTTTGATTTCACCAGGAGCCAAATAGTGCAAGCCAGGCAACTATGAGACCCAAGCATCCCTGGGGAGAAGTAAAACCAGGCCAGATGTTGAGTTTCAAGCATCAGCCTCTTGACACAGATCACTGTAGACAGCAAGAGTTAAAATCACCTCCTAGGAAACACTGGCACTTGTGCAGAGCAGGAAGGGTCTTGCTCAGACTTCCCAGACAAACACAGAAAAATTGTGAGATGAGGCTTGTTGGGCTGAACTTGTTTAAATCTTTGACCTCAGAAAGCGCTCCCCAAAGCTTTGCCTCCATACAAAGGAAGCTTCCCCATGTCTTTTGCCAGCAAACCTCATACTTGACAGTTTTGCCAAGCAAGCTTTTCCTTTCAGGACGGACACCCGTCCCCTGGGAAGTGCACCAAGACAGTTCCCAGGGCACCATGACAAGGCCCAGACAGCCGCGTTTTTGGGGTTTCATTGACCGGCATGGGACCCCAGCCCTGAGCCAAAGGTGAACATGAACCATGAGTTTACGTGCTCCTGTTGTACCAGATCAATACATGATGAAGAGGGGATGACTAAAAGGCAGCTGTTCGAAATCCAGCTGGGGAGCCTGGTCTCCTTTCTCGCCACCAAGCAAATCTTCTAGGAACACTGCAAAAATAAGAGGAGGAAAATTAAAAAAAAAATCAATTGATACTCAAGCACAGCTATGTACAACGGTGCTGCTCAACCTGCCAGCCCCACGGACCAAGTTGGTTCATGGGCCTGATCCAGCAGGGGCTTAACACACAGGGTCGGTCCACAGGTCTGGCCCCACAGGCCAAGTCACGGTGCGACCTGCAAACGGGGCCACGTCATCCAGCCCAGCGTGCCCCTTGGTCTGCAATGGTGGCAGTGTTAACGGCCAGGGCTCTGGGATTAAAACCGCCACCACTTCCCTGCCAGCAAATCCCTGGGCCCAGGAGCAGCGCTATGGGGCTGAACGACAGCTTGCAGGCTGGATTCAGACCATAAGCTACAGGCTGAGCAACACTGATCTACACGATCATCTCTAGATGCAACAGCCCTCTTATAACCAACCTTCCTTGAATTCCTCTCCCTTCTCAGTCCTTTGCTTAAATTGCTTACTTGTTCAGTTTTAGGCAGTTTTTTAAGTGTCAGCAAAACAGCATGACAAGCCATGAAAGGCTTCCCCTGGAGAAGAAGTGTACCATTCTGCATGTGAAGTCCATGTAAGAGTTAAAAATCCCCAAACCGAGAGCAAGTCAGCCAAGGGAGCCTGGCTCCGTGGCTGGGGCTATGCAGGCTCCCATGACAGATGCACCAGCTCCAGACACCTCGGTCTACAGGGAGCAACATGGAGTCCAAGTGCTTGCGGGTCTGAAGGCCAAGTCCTCCTTCCATCCTCTGGTCCTAACAGTTTGAGTCCCAGGGCAGTCCCAGTGCGCCATGCAGACCAAAGGGCCAAGGCCCTACCCACAGCACACTGCACAAGAGTGTCAGGGGACAGCGATGCTGTCGTGGGGGCCCTTGACACAGCTGTGATGGTAGTTGTGGCTGGAGCTCTTCGGGGGTGACAAAGAGTTTGGCCCCGGCTGCGCAGCTTGGAAGTGCAATCAGGTGCGAGAGGGATCCGAGTAACCGAACCCAGAACAGTAAATAAGCAAAACAAATTACTTCTAAAAACGTCATTTCAATTATTTATTGCTCAATGGTGAAGGTTGCTTCCCTTTCCCCAATATACACTATCACACGTATATAAACGCTCTTCCTCATAGGATATTTCACACAGAGCAAACATTTTCCTTAAGACGATCAATAAATCCAGCTAAATAGTTTCCATTTCATTGCTTTGATCAAAATGAAAAGCTTGATGGGATTTTTTTTTTTTATGTTTATCTGTAATATCCAGCAATCAAAAAAAAAATAAACTGCAATGGGGAGCAAAATCCAAGCTTTTTAATGACGGCAGGTTCTTTTACGGTATAAAGCTAACTGCAGTGGATAATGTCATTTTACTGGATGCTCCTATTTGATATCAATTACTGCTGCTCAGAGTGACCGCGATATATGAGAGGAAGATACTGTCACCTATTTCCATGGAAAGGAGAGGGGAAGACCGACACACACAATGTAGTTATAAATCCAGTGCTGACAAGTTGAAATGATCAGTAAATTAGTTTA
Organism: Crocodylus siamensis; assembly: GCF_052110815.1. Taxonomy (NCBI): domain Eukaryota; kingdom Metazoa; phylum Chordata; order Crocodylia; family Crocodylidae; genus Crocodylus; species Crocodylus siamensis. The sequence goes on along the minus strand of NC_143409.1, from coordinate 53,560,411 downwards.
AAAGCAAACTCCTTCCATGTCTTTGGAGAACTACTCGCTGAGTCAATACAACCAGGGAGATAAGGAGCATTGCAGTGAAGAAAGCAGTTCAGTGGCTTGCTCATTTATCTTCATGCATGTCAAGAGTGGGGTTTCCCCTAAAGGAAGCACGATGTAAGAGCTTACTGAAGGACAAGGGGACAACGTAAGCACGATACAAGAGCTTATTTGGGTCCCCACAAAGGACTCGACACACGTTCACTCCCTTGGTGCTCTGCTACGGGTTCAGCTCTGTTGAGCAGACAATAGGGTTTTCATTTCTTTAAACTAAAGCAATCAATATAGCTCCCCAAACAATGTTGAAAATGAGAAGGCCCAAACACAAGGTTGGCACAGGAGGAAACAAAAAGGTACAACTGACTAAACAGAGCAGGGACTTCCTTTCTATCAAAATTTTACCTGATCCTGCCGACCGTCCGCATTAACAGCTCCAGTAGAGGCCAGGCGCCACTTCTGCTTCCACTCGCACCTTCAGACCGAATGTCCTGATTTCATCCGACTCCCAGGTGTGTTGACGGGAACAGGAGCTGAACCCTTACAAATGATTTGCATGAGAAATGGATGAGCAGAACCTAAGCTATGACCTACATACAGAAAACTAAATGAAAGATTCAATGGAAGGAAGGAGGACCCGGGAAACTTAGGCCAGTTAGTCTTACTTCGATCCTGGGCAAGCTTTTTGAGAAAATTATTCTGGCACACATCCAGGAGGGGCCAGCAGGGGCCTGCATGCTTAGGGGCAAACAAAACAGATTCATTAGTGGCAGGTCCTGTCAGACCAACCTGGTGGCCTTCTACAACCAGGTCACAAAATCCTTAGATGCAGGGGTAGCAGTGGACATCGTCTTCCTGGATTTCGGAAGGCCTTCGACACTGTCTCCCACCCTGTTCTCATTAAGAAACTGGGGACTGCGGTGTCGACACCCACACAGTCAATTGGGCGCCAACTGGGAGGGCCGCACCCAGAGAGCGGTGGTGGACGGGTCGTTTTCAGCCTGGAGGGACGTGGGCAGTGGGGTCCCCCAGGGCTCGGTCCTCAGCCCGCAGTGTTCAACATCTTCATCAGTGACTTGGACGAGGGGGTAAAAAGCACCTGTTCAAATTTGCTGATGACACTAAGATGTGGGGGGAGGTGGGCACGCTAGAAGGGAGGAATAGGCTGCAATCGGACCTAGACAGGTTACAGGGGTGGGCAGATGAGACTAGGATGGGATCCAACGCTGACAAGTGCAAGGTGCTGCACCTGGGGAGGAACAACCAGCACCAGACCTACAGGCTGGGGATGTCCCTTCTCGTCAGTACAGAGGCGGAAAAGGATCTTGGAGTCATCATTGACTCCAGGATGAACATGGGCGGCAGTGTGGGGACGCAGTCAGGAAGGCCAGCCGTACCTTGTCGTGCATCCACAGATGCATCTCGAGCAGGTCCAAGGAGGTGATCCTCCCCCTCTGTGCGGCACTGGTCAGGCCGCAGCTGGAGTCCTGTGTCCAGTTCTGGGCGCCGCACTTCAGGAGGGATGTGGACAGCATGGAGAGGGTCCAGGGGAGGCCACTCGCATGGTCAGGGGGCAGCAGGGCAGGCCCTACGAGGAGAGGCGACGGGACCTGAACCTGTTCAGCCTCCACAAGAGAAGGCTGAGGGGGATCTCGTGGCCTGTTACAAACTAGTCGGGGGGACCAGCAGGCACTGGGGGAGTCCCTGTTCCCCCGAGCACCGCCAGGAGTGACCAGGAATAACGGTCACAAGCTGGCAGAGGGTAGGTTTAGGTTAGATATCAGGAGGCGCGACTTCACGGCCAGGGCGGCTAGGGTCTGGGACCAGCTTCCAAGAGAGGTGGTGGTCGCTCCTGCCCTGGGGGGCTTTAAGAGGAGGCTCGACGAACAACTTGCTGGTGTTGTTTGACCCCAGTACTCTTTCCTGCCAGGGCGGGGGTCAGACTAGATGATCTGCTCAGGTCCCTTCCTACCCTAGAAACTATGAAACTATGACGTCTGAGCTTTGTTCAGGTTTAGCTGCAGGATCCCTCTGCGCGGTACTTAGGTCTTACTGGCCTGTGACCTTCAGGGTTAAGTAATGTTGCCGAATCTGGACTCTGTTTCCTCTTGTTTTACCCTTGAAGTTTCTAACAAGCTCTGTGAGAGTTCACGTGGGACGTAGTGAAACACCTTTTACCCTGCTCGGTAGTTTCCCCATGGGGTTATGCGCTTTGCCATTGTAAACGACAGCTTCAACCAAGATCAGCTGGGGCTGAATTTGAGAGCACCTGTCCAGCGCGCCCTGAGGAAAAAAGAGAAAAGAGACAAATCTTTGCACCAGGAATCACTGCAAGGGGGAGATCCATTGGTGCTAAAGCCAAAGCCTAGTGCCAAAGGAGCAATAAGGGTATAAGAGGGGCCACATACATGAATAACATTAAAGCACTGATTGAACCTGTTCTTTCCACCCCCACCCCCAATATTTTGATGAACTGGGGTTTGGTGAGGGCCAACCCTTTTCATGATCCCAGCACCTGACTCAGCCACTTCAATACTACAGGAATTGCCCAAGACCTACCAGCAGCACTGCTACCTGCAGGGCTGGTTTTGCAAAAGGTCGACAGGATGGACTTAGTTATTTTGTGTGCGCGCGGCTGCATTTCTTTTGTATTGAGAAAGGTTTTTCCTCCTGTGGCACAAAAGGCCCCAGGAGTGACAAGGTGGCCGAGTGGTTAAGGTGATGGACTGCTAATCCATTGTGCTTTGCACGCATGGGTTCGAATCCCATCCTTGTCGTGAGGTACTTTTGTGGGGCGAGGGGAGGGACAGAGTCCAGCCGGATCAGGACAGGCTGCAGAGGGTGGGCGGATGAGAACAGGGTGGGATTCAAGGCAGGCAAGTGCAGGGTGCTGCACCTAGGGAGGAGGAGCCAGCAGCACAGCTACAGGTTGGGGAATCACCCCTTTGGGCAACAGGGTTGTGGGAAAGGGCTCTACATGTATATGAAAAAGAAACCTTGAAATAAATAAGGTGCCTTCTAGCAGAGGCACCATTCATGCCCACAAGCACAGGAAGCAAGGACCGACGGAGCGGAGACCAGGTCACCATCCCGCACCACCCTATGTCCCATTTCCAAAGTTGCCAAGGCACTTTGAAGCTCAAGACCCAGTTGTTCCAAGTGTATAACTAGGCATTAACATTAGTTTCCTGGCTGAAAATGGAATATTTCCTTTCTTTGGCTGATAATAGCCATGAGCTAATCCTGTAAGATGCACCGAGACTGGTACATTTAATAGTGCAATAACCAAGCAGGCTAGGATCTAAAGTTACTACTTAATTGTATGTCAGCTAACTCACTCATTTAAGTCTCCGAAAAATCCTTCTATTTCCAGTACTGAAACTATTTTAAAACTCCCTCTTTTTTTCTGGTCAGGCCATTTGATTTCTTGCTTTCCTCTTGGGACACTAAGAAAGAAAAAAGAAAGAAAGAAAAAAGGCAGGATACCCCAGAGCCATCAGTCCTGTCGAACAAGGTCCCAGTTCCTTGTGATGGTGTGAAGCCACCCACAATTAATGGGCGGGAGGGGAAAAAAGAGAATTAAAGTGAGTTTCACATTTGTTTAGGGTTAGTTTCTCTGGTTCGCATTTCACTGGCAGCCACTGCAGAGGGCTAGTTTAAAAGCAATTCTGCATCTTTTTTTCCCCCTTTTAACTAGTAATACACCAAAAAGCATCCGCTGGCCGTAGATAATTCCAGTAAGGAGGCAGTTCTTCAGGACTGAAGCTAGCCTTTCATCGCACACCTCTGCCAAACTTTACCGGCCACTTCTTGGGGCAACTGTACTGGATTCGACTCTGCCACACGCTCTTGGCTGGATGAATAAGATCAAAGGGCTAGGTTTTAAAAAATGTAAGAAACAAGGTCTTGGGTACATCTCACCGCCATGGTAACCAAGAGCCATTCAGCGATGTATGCACTGAAGAGGTATTTGGACAGGTCTGAAAAGGCGGTCTCAGAGCTGGGTGCACAAGCCCCAAAACCGGGACGGTAGTAAAAAGCCACAAGAAAACTCCCATTGCCCGTCTACCGGGCCTGCGCTGATCTTCCCCCGCCCAGGGACCCTGCGAGTAACAGCACCGCCAGCCATCTTGCACTGTGGGCTCTCCTCGAGACCCCGCAGCGTCTGGCTGCAGCGCGGCTCCGCCGGGGAACGGGCGGGAGAGAGCAGAGTGCAAAACCGGCGGGAAACGCGAGCGTTAGCGAGCAATGCGCTCGCTGCAAGGAGTCGGCAGAAAAAAGGCGGGGAAACGCAAGGGCTTACCTAAGTACCAGCTCCCCCCCCTTGCGTGCACACTCGCATGGACACTGGACCGGACACGTCGGATGGCTGCTGTTTTGCAAGCCAGCTGCCAAGCTGCCAGACAGTCTTGGCTGCAGTTTTTGCACCACAAGCAGCAGTCTAAAGAGGAAAATGAGTCAGGAGTACAAAGAGGTGCAAGGGTTATGAAACCAAGCACTGCCTGTGAAGGCATATTTCCAAGAGCAGCTTGGCTTTGGTCAAGATGGTGCCTGGACTTGCAAAACAAGCATGACCTAGTGGGAGCAGATGGTGGTCTAGATCTCGGGCGAGTGGAAGAGGCTGCAGATCTTGGGGGCGAGCAGTAACGCCGTGCTGGAGACCCCCGGGATCGTGCTCCGGAGTACCAGACGAGCGAGAGCTGTCGCCCCTCGCACGTACGCAGCCACTCGTGGACGCTTGCAACCCCCAACCGCTGCACGAGCTGGGCCTGCGACCCGGGAGTCCAGGGCTGGGAGCTGTGACCTTGGTGGCCATCTAGGGCAGCCACAGCTGCCCATGCCCTGCCATCCCCATGGGCCCCTAATCTGCAGGGGCTTTGCTCAAGCCAGTGGGCACCAGCCCTGCGTGAGTCGTGAGCCACCCCATGCGTCCTGCCCCAGCCCACAGCGTGCTGGCAGATTGCACCAGGCAGCAGAGCCGGGATGCCTGAGTTATCTCCCTGCCCTGGGAAGAGGGAGTCGGGGCAAGCCGAGAGGCCAGACACCTGAGTTCCCCTTGCTCGGGGAGGGACTGGAGGGGTACGAGGGGGATCTGGGACCCCAGACACCTGGGTCCCCTCCCCCGCCCAGCAAGTGCCCACCCACCTGAGGTCAGTCTTCAGCTCCACCGCCACGTCTAAACTATGGGGTAGGCCTATGAGGAGAACCTGTTCAGCCTCCAAAAGAGGAGGCTGAGGGGGATCTAGTGGCCTGTTACAAACTAGTCAGGGGGACCAGCAGGCACTGGGGGAGTCCCTGTTTCCCCAAGCACCGCCAGGAGTGACCAGGAATAACGGTCACAAGCTGGCAGAGGGTAGGTTTAGGTTAGACATCAGGAGACGCGACTTCACGGTCAGGGCGGCTAGGGCCTGGAACCGACTTCCAAGAGATGAGGTGCAGGCTCCTACCCTGGGGGGCTATAAGAAGAGGCTGGATGAACACCTTGCCCGGGTCGTTTGACCCCAGTGCTCTTTCCTGCCATGGCAGGGGGTCGGACTAGATGATCTGCTCAGGTCCCTTCCGACCCTAGAAACTATGAAACTTGGCTTGATGCAACCTGAGACCATTGCCTCTTCTTATACCCAGGCCAACGTCTGCCCCCAAAAGCCAGCCACCTCTGCTGTCCCCGCTATACCCAGCCTGACACCCCCAGAGCCAGCTGCAGCTCCTGTCCCTGCTACACCCAGCCCAATGCCCCCAGAGCCAGACGCAGCTCCTGTCCCCGTTATACCCAGCCTGACATCCCCAGAGCCAGCCGCAGCTCCTGTCCCTGTGATATATATATGATGTTTGAGAGCAGGCCCAAAAGCCAACAAAGAAAAATACTGCTGAGAGGCCATAAACAGGATAATCATGAACTCTCTGCATGCAGGATGACATTTGGAAGGTGAGTTGATAAATAGCGATGGTACAAACTGAACCTACCTTGAATTCACTAGCATAAGTAACAGTGCTGAAAAGAAAGTTGCATGTTTGATGATAAGGAAGATGCTTATGCGTAAGAACTGCTCAAAGCCTATTATTGTGTAGCTGTAGGAATTCACGAGACCATAGATGAATCTACAAAGCAGACTCAGGGCTTCAGAGACACAGCTGAAACAACCAGGGATGCAATCCTCCTCCCTGATTTAACATATCAAAACCAGTATGTAGCCAAAAGCCAGTTTGAACTAGTTAGACGTTTTCTCACACGAACCTGATATCTTGCTTTCTCTTACAGTGGGAAATTCCCACCTACTGTATCGTGTCATGCGCACTAAAAGTTTTTAACTGACCATAGATGTTGAGTCAATTAAGTGTAGAATTTGTGACGCAAAACTGTCTATATCAACTTGCTGACTTCTTATCAAGGGGGGGCTGGTTCTTGGAGGAGAGGGGCTGCTCTTTGTTGTTGTGTGCACGCTTCAGTAAAGAGCTTTGAGACAAGACCTTGCTGGTGTTGCCTGTCTCTTGCGGCCAGACAACGGACCTGGGAAGTCGGGGTTCGAGTCCCCGACAATTTTGGCACCCCAGATGGGACTCGTCTGACTCTCCGACGCGAGATTGGACTCCGGAGCAACGCAGCGCGCATCCTCAGACTTTGAGGCGCCTTTCCCGGTGGCTGGATCGTGTGTCGGCGATAAGGCGTTGTCCCATGAACCAGCCGAAGCCTGCAGAAATCCAGCGACGTCAGCCTGCCCCTTGTGCAGGACCTGGTTGGAGCTGGGTAAGTGAGCGCTCGGTACAGGGGAACGGGACAAGGCGGCAGTAAATGCCCGGGGGACACCCCATTGCCTCTCATCCTAAGGGATTGGAAGGATATATCCGGGACGGCTGGATTGTCCAAGGCTAAGATGAGAAATTTGTGTTGGATCCAACGGCCGTCATTTACTTCTTATTTGTCCCCGACTGGAGACTGGCCGGAGCGTGGAGCCTTTTCCCCAGAGAGAATGAATTTCTTACGGGATATTTTGGTCGATCTCAGACCAGGACAAATGAATTATTTGTTTGTATGGTAGAATTATAAACCAATGGAGGGACGAGTAAATCCTAGCATGGAGTGGGGAGGCAAACATGCTTTTCTTTTTTTTTCTTCTTGAAAAACATTTCATCCTTTTCCCTAACCATTTCTGGCTTTCTCTCCACCCTCTCTATCCCTTAGAAGTGATTACAAGTAATACTAGGTAAGATAAGTTTTTGTATACAATTATTGTAATAACACTTTTTATATTGTAAGTAGTGTCGTGTTGTGTTGGCATTGATTTTTACTGTTTTATATTGTATTATATTGATATTCCTATCATTTTTTGCATTCATTTTTATTGTTCCATATTAATACTGTGTGATTTAGGCCTGCCACGTGGGTTGGCATGAGTGATGTCAAGTATCCATTTTATGTGTCCGGTTCCTTGGCGACCCGGCCACAGGGTATAATGGGGAATCAATGAAATACCTATAACTTTGGGGTTTTTGTCCATTTTGGATGAAACTTGCAGCATCCAAAGCTCTGTCTAAAGCTTCGCACAGCCCCACTGAGCAGGGATGACATGCAGGGCAGGAGCCCCTGATGCTCCTGCTTTGCTGCCAGGTTGTGGGCTCCCAGCTGGGCATGGGCTGGGAGAGCTGCCAGCACCGGGGCTCTCATTTTCAGTGGCAGGGGCATTTTGCAGCAGGCTCTGCTTCCTGGGATTGCTGGAGCAGCCTGAGCGAGACTTTGGGTGCAGGGCTGGTGCACAGCTCTGTGCCTGGTCCCCTGCGTCTGTCCAGAGAAGGGTGTGGAGCAAGCGTAGGGAGCCCGCCAGGCGTGTAGCTGGGAGCAGGGCCCCAGTGCCATGGGCACAGCTCCACGCAGTGCCTGCCATGCCCGTTCCTCATTATGGCACGGGTGAAAAGCAAGGTGGTTGTGGCAAAGTCGGGTGGTGGACTGGGCATTTCCTCCCCCAGCCCTCAATACAGAGCAGGAGCGGTGTTTGTTTTACAGAACAATGATGCAAAACAGATGTGTGTGTTGCAATATAATTGTACGGAGCAGAAGTGTACGTGCGTGTGTTACAGAATGATACAGAGCGGGCGTGCGTGTGTGTGTGTGTTACAGAATGATACAGAGTGTGTGTGTGTGTTGCACAAGAATGATATGGAATAAGTCTGTGCGTGTGCGTGCGTGTGTTACAGAACGATACAGAACAAGTTGTATACAGGGTACACCTTTTGTCAAACTGACAAGCCCCGCCCCCTGATACATGCCCCGTCCCAATTGGCTGAGAGCAGGTACAGGCTGGACATCAGGAGGCATTACTTTAGGATCAGGGCTGCCAGGCTATGGAGTGGGCTCCCAGGGGCGGTGGTGCTCTGCCCTACCTTGGGGGTCTTCAAGAGGAGGTTGGATAGCTCTGTGGCTGGGGTATTATGATCCCAGCACTCGTTCCTGCTCAGGGCAGGGGGTCCGACTTGATTTGTTCAGGGCCCTTCCAACCCTAGACACTATGAAACCTTACCACGTTATCAAAACCTGTCCCACCCTGGAGAAGCCACACTGGAGAGACCGCCACAAATGTGTGGATTGTGGGAAAAGCTTCAATCAGGCCGTGCGCTTCATGCAGCACTCGAGGCAGCAGGCAGGCCTCGCCCAGAGAGGTCTCCGCCTCGTCCTGCTGCGTGATGTCGCTGTAGAGAGCTATCCCTGCGGAGGGCTCCCAGACCGGAGTCCAGCAGAGCCGACCGACCGTATTAAACACCGGGGCGTCCGCATGGGAGAGAGACCCGACATGTGCCCGGGCTGCAGGAAGAGGTTAGCACCAGTTCAGATCTTGTTACACGTTGGAGGACACACCTGGGCAAGAAACTTTACAAATGTCTTGACTGCGAGAGAAGGTTTAGTGCCAGCTCAAGCCTCCTGAGACCCCGCAGGAAGGTTGAGAGGATCCTCCACTGTGCTGGAAGCTTTGCTGGATCAGCAGATCCACCCAGAAAGGGACTTTTTTCCATGTTTTGAGTGTGTACGGTGCTTCAAGTAGAGCTAATGCACCTTTGGATCTGAGCGACCCCACCCAGGGCTCCCTGCAGAGCTGATGTGCCTTTCCCCTTCTGCCACGCAGGTGGGGACGAGAGAGAGAAACTCCTGTGTATGCTCCCCACTCCTGAGTGAAGTTTGCCCTCTCCTGGTCCTGCTATTGTGGGAGTCCTAGAAAAACAGAAAACCCAGGCATCCTGGACCATCACACCCATGGCAACACTGCAGCCCTCCCACCGGTGTGCACCTTGGGCTGGGAGACTGTGGTGGCAGCTCTGGGCACTCATTTTGACAGCAAGAGTGGCAGCCGTGGCTGGCCCAGGTGCCACCACTGCTCAGGGCACAGAAAGCTTGCTTGGCCTCTCTCGACAGCATGGAGCCAGTCCTGACTGGAGGGCAGGGCAGACGTTCGGGACTGCTTGTGGGTGAGATCTCACAGCCTGAAGTGCGAGAGGGCACGCTCACAGGCTGCCCTCCCTCTGCCCACGTATGGCTCCCCGGCAGGGTCAGGCATTTGGTGTCTAAGACTGTCCTGAGGACTATGGAGAAGGAGGCCCAGGAGGACTTGGCCGGTGGATTTGACAGTGCACCAGAATATGTGTGACCAACCTTCAACTACAAGGCGGGCTTTCCTGGGTACTGCTAAGTGCCAGTCCAGGTCGTCCCACCTGCCCACGATGCTCTAAGCAGGAGATCGTGGCACTTGTGTGCAAAAGCCTATTCAGAGGGGAAGGTCACACACTTTATTGTTGCGAGTCTAAGCTAGGAACCCCTTAAACGGCTGCCTGGCAAGCTGTGGAAAGTTGTGTCACGAAGGGCTTTTTCTTTAAGACCAGGGTGTGTATCAGTCTTGTCTCTGTGCCCTATAAGCAAGGAGAGGAGCACAGTCATATCTGCTGTCTCCAAATCACCATTTCACTTTCATTTTGGAAGCTGCTGGATGCACAGACGATGTCGCCGTTCCAGTGAATCTACCTTATGTTAACCCCCAGCGTCTTCCGAGGAGCCTGGAGTCAATTTGCAGAGTAACTGAAGTGAACAAATCAATGCACCTGTTTGCTTCATACATATCCTTGCACTAGGAGCAAGAGCCACCAAGAACTGCTCCGGCTGCCAACAGCTCTGCCCTTCTCTGCAGGATTCAGCGAGCAGGTGCGTGTCAGTCCCTCCTCCTTGCCCTGGTCCCTGGTCTGCCTCTTCACCTTTCGTGCACACAGCCGCGGGCTGTTAGTGTTACAGGGACACTACGCTGGCTCCTCAGGGAGAAAACATCCCTCTGACTCGAGATACTGCACTTGGAGGGGTCTCAAAGGCACAGCAGATTTCCAAGTATTCTTCCAGAGGAAAGTCGCTCTGCCCCTCGTCCTAGACAGGGTGACCTCGCGTCCTGGATTGGCCAGGACAGGTCTGGATTTTATAGGCTGTCTCAGCCTCCCGGGTGCTGGAGAAAACGTAAGCAATAATCCCAGGTTGGCGGGACCCTGGGAGCCAGCTGGGGGGGTGTATGTGCGTGTGCATGTGCATGTGTGTGTGCGGGTGTGAGACGCAAGGCTGGGGCTGGCTGCGCTCACCAGGCCTGGGGCCGCACAGCCAGGATGCACCTGCAGGTGCCGAGACGGGGCTGGAGCCGTGAGTCACGGCCACCCCTGAGCCAAGGGTGAGCCCAGGCAGAGCTCACCAAGCTTTCTGGACTGTATTTCTGGACCTCCCTGAATACAGCTCTGATGTGATCCTAAATGCTACTTACTTATACATGCTACTTATGCATCTAAACATAGATAGGTACATAGCATGTAGGGTTATGTGCACAGACTTCAGGTCCCGCTATCCCTGCACAATTCAACTTCCCTGCTAGAGCAACCTAGGGCGACACCAGCACAGGGCTCATCTTAATGTATGAGAAGCATCCTCTGTGCACAGCTCAACCCAGGGAGTGGGTGGGAGGGTGAGCGGAAAGCTTGGTCTTCCTGGCATCGTGTGGCACCACGTGGGGGGAACAAGTGTTACAACGGCAGGGAGCAGCTGGGGCCTCCCAGAGCACATTGTGGGCCATGAACACCCCGGCCTGGATTTTCAAAGGAGACAGGAGGTGTTAGGAGCTCTGCTTGCACTGCACTGATCCAGGACTGGACCCCCCAAGCCAGGGCCTGGCTTCTGCCATGAGACTGGCACATTGTGCAAGCTCAGCCCCCGGGGGGGTCCTTGAGTCCACCCATCCTGCCCTGCAGCAAGAACTGGCATCGTTGTGGTGACCCCAGAGCTGCTTCTCACCCATGACATTCATCCTTCCAGTGCCAGTGCTGTGGGGCCCTTGGCCCTTTCTCCCGTCAGCTTTGCCCACGCACCAGCAGGATGGAGGGTTTCAACGAAGTGGATGCTGCTCAGCTATATCACTTTCCTTGTCACTCCCCAGGTCCAGCAGCTGGAGTCAGGTAGGGGTTAGAGCCTCGCCTTTCTCAGAGCCTGCCAGGGGATGGCTGGCACCAACTGGGGAGGTGATTTCTGCACGCTGGAGCTAGTTCACGAATCACGAGCAGGGCTGGGGAGGAGGAGGCTGGTGTTCATCTGGCATTGCTAGGGCAAGAAATGTGTAACTGGGTTTGAGAGGCAAGCGCCGGCTGGCAGCCTGCAGTGGCTGAGCTCAAAAGTATGTCCCTGGGGTTGCTTGATCTGTGGCTCCTCAGGTGTCTTTACTGGAGCAATTGAGGCTGCGTGGACAGATACTGGGACTCCCAGTGATGCCAGTGGGGGCTGAGTTTAGCTTGTGCTGTCCAAAGGGGACATGGGGACCGAGAAGCTGGACTGAAAGAGAGGGCAGAGCATGTGCTAGCTCCCAGCAAGGGCCCTGTCCCGCCTTTCCGTGGCCGGTTCTCATTGTGGGAAAGGGCTGAATGTCACAGAGGTTGTTCCTGGACGAGAGCCCCATCAAGAAACTTGGCTGAGTTGATTTTGATTAGAAGTATTTGGAAAATGCACATTATTAGGGAGGGGTGGTATTTTTTTTCCTCCAAAATTTCCAGCAACTGTTTTGTGTTGAAACACTGTGAATTATAAAGCAAACATGACTGTCAAAGTTGGATTTTTTTTTTTTACTGAAAATTGTTTGCTGCAAAAAAATGTAATTTCCCTTCTTGAATAAAAAAGGGAAATTTTGAGTGAAACTGAACATTTTTATCTAGGTTGATAAGCCAAGTTTAGACAACAATGTTTCAGTGAGAAATATCAAACCATCTCTAGTTATAAATATAATAAGTACATTGGGCATTTATACACATGCACTGGGAGGCATGGGGGATGGGGGGGTGCTTTAATTAATGCAGCTGCTAATTTAAAGCTCTTGGAGCAGCACGTGTATCAGCGTCCCCACCCTGAGAAATGGTGGTGGGGCACTTTGAACTAAAACTGCTCAAATGAGCTTTAGCTGAAAGCACCCCGCTGCCATTTTTCAGCATGGGGCCGCTGATACATGTGATGCTCAAGGCTGCCAGAGCACATGAATTTCATGCTCCAGCAGACTCAGTTAATCAAATCTGCTCCAAGGCACTGGAATTACAATGCGTCGGAGCGGCTCCCTGGACGTGTATAGGAGCCCGTTGAGTCTGTTACAATCCCCCCGATTGACTGAATAACCGCAGCGATTATTCAGTTTGGTTCGCTACAGGCTAAAGCAGTGTTTCTCAACCTATTTAGACTCAAGGCACCCCTGGGTAGACTCAAGACCCTCAGAAAAAGCGAGTTCTTGATTTTTATTTTTTCTTGACTACATAAAATGAATAGAGCGGTTTTTCTGTTTCAAAGAACTCAGAAAGACCCCAACTGTGGATTTCTATTTGAAAACCCTGGGTTTATCTTGTGACTCATGTTTGCAAACCTAACAGTGCTAACATTGTGTGGCATCGCACAGCACCCTTGAAAGGGTCTCAAGGCACTCCAGGGTGCCACAGCACCTTGATTGAGGATCACTGGGCTGTCTTATCATATCATATAGGTTATTGATAGAAATAGTGAACAATCATAGACCAAGAACACACCTCTGGAAAACCCAGGAGGGACAGCCATGTGCACTGATAGCCTTCCCAGCCCCCGCAACAAATGCAGCTATATTTTAAGATCTGAAAGCGAACCTTGTGTCAATCTGTGTATTATGTGCGCGGTGGATCCTGATATAAGTTTTTAGTCCAAAACCTTGAACTACATCAAGTGCCCTGGAGAAATCCAAGTGGAATAATTGCGTTGCCTTATTGACCAGACTTGCAATCCTTTCATAAAAGACACGATTTGCACAAGTCCATGACGACTGGTGTCAAGTATACCTTCAGCCTGTGATTCTCCATAGCGATACTAAATGATTTTGCTAAAAGAGGCCCAGTCCCTCTTTTGCCTGCAGATTTCTTTGTATCCTGCTTCCTTTGGCAGTGCCCTTCAGCGTGAATGGCCCCAACCACCCTGTCACCGCCATGGTGGGCACAGACGCGCTGCTACCCTGTCACCTCTCCCCCAGTGTCAGTGCCACAGAGATGGAGGTGCTCTGGTTCCAGTTCAGGTACTCTGAAGTTGTCCATCTCTACCGGGGCGGGAGAGATCAGCCAGACAAGCAAATTGCCCTGTATCGGGGCAGGGCGGAGCTGCTGAAGGACAATATCACAGATGGGAAGGTCTCCTTGAGGATACGCGACATCACATCACCCCCTCTGATGTGGGGCAGTTTGTCTGCCTCTTTCGGTCACCTACTTCCCCGCTGTGCTCTGGCTTCGTCAGGTGCCTCACTTCCCACAGGTAGGGAACCGAGGAGATACAGCAAGAGACACAGTGAATGGGAGAGGTGGTCCAGCCTACCCACACACCCGAGACCTCAGTCCCATTTCCAGCTCCCCCAGCACTATGAACGAGGACTCACCGCACTGTTGGGGATCACCATGCTGCGGTCACGCCTCTCCCATTACTACCTGAGCTGGTACATGGTGGAGACTGGGCCTCCCAAATGCATTCATGCAGAGCTCATACATGCTAATCCCATCCCCCTCCAGGCACAGGCTCTGCTCCTCACCTCTCCATCAGCGGCTATCAGGATGGAGGGATCCAGGTGGTTTGTGAATCGACAGAGTGGTACCCAGAGCCCAAGATGCTGTGGAAGGATGTTGGTGGGAAGCAGCTACCATCAACAAAGGACAAAATATACCAGCAGGCTGATGGGCTCTTTGCAGCACACAGTGCCATCGTGATAACAGAAGCCACCAACCAAATTGTGTCCTGTTCTGTCTGCCATCTTCTCCTCGAGCAAGAGAAATCTGCATGGATTGACATTGCAGGTCAGTGCCCAGCAGCTCAGCCAGGGTGTTTGGCTGCAGCAGAACAGAAATCCCTGCACTTAGGAGGGAAGAATCGCACCACCACAGGCTGGGGAATGACTGACTAGGCCGCAGTACCGCAGAGAAGGACACGGGGCTTTAGCGGACCATAAGTTGTATATGAGCCAACAGTGCGCTCTTGTGCCAAAAAAGCCAGCAACATACTGGGCTGTATTAGCAGAATTTCACTTGTAAGTCAAAGGAAGTGATCCTCTACTCTCTTCAATGCTAGTGAGTCCATCCTTGGAGTACTTTGTCCAGGTGTGGGCATCTTGTTTCAAGAAAGACAGGGACAAATTAGACCAACAGAAAGCAACAGAAATGATTAGAGATCTGGAACACACAATTTACAAGGAGAGGCTGAAAGAAGTGGGATGATTTAGTGTGAAGAGAAGATGAAGGGGAGATTTGCTAACGTCTTCAGATATTTGAACAGTAATTAGACAGGAGATAGTGACAGACTATTCTCTGTGGCCACAAGGGACAAGGGAAGGAGCAATGGTCTTAAATTGCAATGATGGAAATTTAAGTTGGATAGTAGGAAAAACTTTCTCACTAGGAGGGTGGTTTCATATCGGAAGAAATTACTCAGACAGGTTGTGAAACCTCCTTTCTTGAAAATGTTTCAGAGCAGGTTAGAAGAACACTTGGGTGGGATGGTTTAGACATGGATGATTGTGTCTTGAGCCTGGGGCTGGACTAGATGTGATCTCCTGAGGTCCCTCCCAGCTCTGCATTGCTATGGTTATAACAGTCCCACCCGTTGTGTTATATGCATTGTAGTCAGGACCCGACCATCTTCATATCCATTTGGCCCAATGAGAGGAGCTACACCTTGCTTTGAAATGCTGACAGTTTCCCTATCGGATCCTTCCAACAATCCCAGGGTATCATCAGTTCCCTTCCTCTACTCTGCTGGTGGCATCATGATCCTGTCTGTGTTTCTAAATCAGTTCACCTTTCCCTGGCAGATTCCTTGTTCCTGAGGATGTCTCCACTGGTTGTGGCACTGAGTGTGATCCTGGCTATCCTGTGCATGCTCCTCCTCTTGTCCACTTATTACTCATGGAAGCAAAGCAGAGCAAAAGGTAGGGGGTGGAGGGGTAAGAAGGGGATGTGACCTCAGAAAGGCTCCTCTCAGTTTCCAGGGACTCTGATCTAGTGCCATAGGCTTGAATCTTAGTGGGGAGCGTGGTGGGACAGTAGGAGGTACTACTATGCAGAGCCATCCACCTCACTGTGCCTGGCTCAAAATCATGCTTTGGGAGTCTCCCCTGGGCCAGCTACATCCAGCTGTCCTCTTTCCTGGAGATCCCCCGCAAGCCTGGGGTAATGCTTCCAGCACCCGGGCACTGGTCTCTGTTAGGGCTCTGTGCAGCCGGGGGTACACAGAGCCAGCCAACCTTGGGGGTGCTTTACCCCCTGGAAGTGTTTCTTGGTGCTCCTTATACCCTACAGCCATCCAAGATACTCTCAGGTAGAACTGAATTAGTTAATAAACAGCCAAACCCTGCTAGGAGTGAACCGCATCTCTGACCCCTGCGGCTGTGGTTCTAGCACAGCAGTCTGACCCCTCTATGCAGCCAGCTGTTCAAAGCACTGCTGGCCTCTGGCTGACAAGTGGATGACAACTGCTCCTTCACAGTTTGATGCGCTGCTCCTCTTCCCTTATCAGCCACTTCCCCACAGCTGCAGTCACCCAAGAGGGCTGGCTATCCCCTTAGAGGGACAAGCTACCCTGTTACACTTTGTCACACCTATGGAGTGCGCTATTTGCAGGGACTAGACTACAAAATCAGCCAAACCACCAATGCTGGGTAGCGTGGCCCTCCCCAGTCCCCCATGTCTTCAGTTCCAAGCAGCCCTCAGTGCAGGTCCAGTGTCACCACCACCCTCCCTTCCCATACTGGATCCTGTCCTATTGCTGTGTACAGGGGTACCATGACCTCACTGTAGATTTGGTAGTATTACTACTCTGGAGGAGAGCCATGGGCACACAAGAACCCACATGAGCCCTTATCCTGACAAGGAGATACACCTGGACAGACTGTCTTTCCTGTCTTCTTTCCCAGGGAGGCAGCTGTAGCTAATTGGGCTCTGACTTTGTCCTTACCACCACCGGAAGACACTTTCTCCTTTTCTGAACAGTCCATCTCCACCGGTGGGTTTGTTTGATCCTGACTCTGAGAATTAAGTCAAACACCAACACAAGCTATTGGACTGACACCTGAGGAAAATTAGTGGTTCAGAAGAGATCAGACTAAGGGACCGCAGTATCCCTACTGGCCTTGGAAACAAGCACCAATGGTTTTGGCAGTATCTCAGCAGTATATTAGTATAGGGACCTCACCCACATGAGACAGCAGAAAATCTTACCTCCTCCAATGTCTTCTTTCTTTAGAGGACCTGCAATCTGAACTTGAGAAAGAGCAAGGTAAGCCTTGGCGATAGCTCCCATCACACACAGCCCTTTGAATTTGTCCCCTGAAATCTCACCTCTTCCCCCTTTTATGCCTCTGGGATTTCTGTGGTATGAGGCACAGCATGGGAAGATAAGTATGTCAGGTGGACAGGGAAAGATTTGGTCCCTTCTCGCTAGTTCAGAAGAGGTTTTCTTCTGCTTCCTATCTCCACTGAGACCCAGGCCCTGGGCTGGGACCCTCCAAGCTGGCTCAGGAGGCTGTTGAGCTATTTGCCTTGGGTGCTGTCCAGCAGAAGCAAGTGGGTGGTGACTGTTTTTGTCAACAGTGGCCCCCGGGTCAGAAAAAAGCAGTATTTCCATGGCCAGAGGAGCTCAGCTGGGCCCCAGCATCCTCCTGACGTTCTCTAGCAGGTTCAGGCACAAAGCAGAAGAGCTGCCAGTCTCCCACACTGGGCTGCCAACCTAGGACCAAGGCGCTATTTATTTAGCCCAAGTTCCCAGATTCTTAGTGCCCAGTCCCTGCCCCAAGCTGCCTGGCACATAGTGGTGGAGGGAGCGGACGCTGCCGTTTCATGCACAGAGCTCTGTGTAATAAGAATAAAAGAACTCCAATTGGACTGCAGCAACTTGGATCTTTATTTCAAGCACACCGTACCGAGTGCTGCTGTTTGCAGCCATGAGGTGCATTTAGTGCTCAGAACTGGTGCCAATATCCCAAAGCACATGAAGGGTCCTGGCGTCACCCTCCAAATCACCCGCACTGCATCTCCTCTTCCAAGGAGCCTGCAGGTTGCTGGAGCTGCCAGGCAAGAGCCCGGGAACGGCAGGGGAGAAGAGCCCATCAAGGACAAGACACCAACCGGGGCACATGTCCAGCATTTTCTAAAGTAGCTGAGGCATTGGGGCTGGAGACCAGGCTGGAAGATTGGGGTAGGGAAAGGTCAGTGCAGAGCAGGGGAGATGGCATCACGGTCCCTTCAGGGCACGGTCCCTGAGACGGAAGCTGCGGTAGGCTGACAGACACCTTCTCTCTCTTTGCAGGACAATCCTGGGCTGATTTTGGTAAGTGCCATGTCTGCCCCACTCCGTAGAGCTGCCCCCGGCTCCGACTGCAGGGGCTCAGGGGAGGTCTCGTGTTTCCATGTGTTTGATTTCAGGCTGGAGTAAAGTCAAAGCAAATGCAGGTGAGTGTAGCTCTTCGGTTGATCAAGGCCCCTCCCCTGCTGACCTGTCCCCCAACTCCTCAGCCCCAGTGAAAAGGAGAGAGGACCAGGTCCCCGGGCTGGGGCGGCAGTGAGCAAACCATGCCCCAGGCAGGCCAGGGCTGGGCAGGGCTGGGCAGAGTGTGACGTGATCGTGGCCTGGCCCAGGCCAGGCTCTGGCACCAGCGCTCTCATTCGCTCCCTCTCTGCACCATACGTGACTTTGGACGTGGACACAGCTCACCCCAGCCTCTGGGTATCTCCGGGGCGGCGACACGTGCGATGGAGCGGGCGCCGGCAGGACCTGCCTGACAATCCCGAGAGATTTGACAAGGAAACCTGTGTGCTGGGCTCAGAGCGGTTCACCTCCGGCCGACTCTACTGGGAGGTGGAGGTGGGAGGTGGGAGGTGGGAGGGCCTGGGCTGTGGGGGTGGCCAAGGAGTCTGTGAGAAGGAAAGGTTCGATCAAGTTTTCCCCCAAGGAAGGGATCTGGGCTGTGGATCAGCGTGGGAGTCATTACCGGGCTCGCACTGCACCAGAGACTCTCCTGCCTCTGCATGGGACCGTCCCGAAGATTGGGGTCTTTCTGGATTATGACGCAGGCAAGGTGGCATTTTATCAACCCAGCGTGGAGGCCCCATTCTACAGTTTCACCTCCACTTTTGGTGAGGCTGTGTTTCCTTTCTTGTGGGCCTACACCCCCATTACACTGCTTCCCTGAGAAATAGATATGGCATCGGTGCCCTGCAAGCCCTTACATTTGCCTCCTGTCCCCAACTTCCCCACGCCGTCTTGGAGCCAGTGCTCAGGACTCTCTGACTCTGGAGCACCTCGTCCCCATTTCCCGCGCTGCTCTCAGCACTTTCAAACCAAACCATCTGTACCTCTGTCTGCCCACAGGCCTTGTCCCCTCCCTTCCCTGCGTGCTGGGAGCAGCCAGGCCAGCCCGAAGGCGCTGGTCCTCGCTGCATGTCCAGCCTAGATTCCCCCGCGGCTCAGCTGCTCCCCCAGTGCTTCCTGCATGGGGGGACAGGGTGAGAGCCTCTAGCATGCAGTGTAGGCCCCCTGTCCAACTACCTGCCCCCCCCCAGAATGGGCTGCATCTCAGCTCCCAGCATAAGGGACCAGTGCAGACAGTTGCCCCCCCCCGCACGAAGCAGTGACATGAATATTGAAAAGTAAAGAAGGAAGCGGACAAGACAGTCATACAACCCAGATCTCTTGAAAAGCTGGGCGCCTTCAGCCATAGGTTAGTAAAGTCAAATGCGTAGTCATACATCTATGAAGAAAGATCACAGCACTATGCCTGTCCAACTCTTTCCTTCCTTGTAACGACATTTTCTGAGGACTAAGAGCTCTGGAGAAATTAGCTGACATGCCTGTCGCCTAAAAAAAAAATCTCCTAAGCCACTGCCTGATGACAGCAGATTCCCCGTTCAGTGAACAAGAAGCAAGGGCCATCATTGCTAGCACAGCGCTCCCAGCCCTACTACAGTTCAGCAGGCAGGCAGGCAGGCAGGCATCGGTTTCTCATTTACCAGGCCTTATCCCAGGGCCAAGAATCAAGTCCAGAGCTGACTATGCATTTCGTATTTGGAAAAATGCTCTCCTTGTCAAAGTTCAACAACATGAAGCACCGCAATACCCAAATGGCCAATGCACATCAGGTGCAAAGCTTAAAAATACTGGGGAAGTGGAAGGAGATAACTAAAGAAGCCCCATCCGGAGGGATGCAACAGGGATTTCATGACAACAGCATTCGTGGGTGTCTCCCAGGAGGACTGCTGGCACTTTCTGCCTGCAGTCGTATTATCAGCACTGGAAACCTGGGGCTTGTGTTTGCCCATCTGCTCAGACAGTGGCTTTGACCTTAATGCAGAGGGTGTGAAAATGGCATGGGAGGTCATTGTGAGCTGCAATGGCCCCTGAGTCCTGAACTTAGCAATGGGCCCGACAGAAGAGAGGCTGGTACCTCAGCTACACGTGCAGGCTCTGCAAATCCAGGCCAAACCTGGGGGAGACCTGGTGCCTGCACAGAGGCATTTGGAAGAGTGTAATCAAATAGAGAGGATCTCTTCTACGCACTGGAGTCCACAATGATCCCTGAGTGTCATGGAGATGAAACGGGCCAGGTAAGCTCAGCCCACTCCTAGCCGGGTAACGGTCCAGAACAGGAGCAGGAGGCGCAAGGGGGCAGGCTGTGCCGCTGGCTTTGCAGGATGCAGGGGTGCGGAAATCTGGAGGGACATGTGTGCCCCCATGCCCATCTGACACATCGCCAATGCTGCCCAACCCCTGCCTGGGAGTACATGCAAGAGCATGGAGCCAGCTCCCCTGCCAGCCCCTGCCCCACCTGGCCGAGCCCCTGTAGCTCCGTCCCCCGCCCAGCTGGGCCCCGCAGTCTCGCACTCCTGCCCTGCCCTGCCCCAGGTCCCGTACACCATCCCAGCTGGGCAGTTCCCCCAGCCCCAGCTGCCAACCCCCCCCTTCTTCCCCCTCCCTCCCTCATTGCGGGGGCTCTGTGAAAACTGGTGCTGCTGCCCCAGTCTCCCCCCATCTCCTCCTCCGCATCTGTGCCCTCCATAGAGTGACCTGCAGGGAGCTGTGCGAGCTGCTCTCCACCAGTGTAGCGTCCCTCTTTCAAAGGGGCAGGCAGGAGGCCCCAGGGAAGGACAGACTGGTTCACCTTCCTGCAATGCCTGGGAAGTTCCTGGAGGACATCCTAAGGAAGGCCACCTGTGATCAACCTTTCCTCTTCCCGATGCATGGGGTCGACTGGCTGGTGTAGATAGCTAGGATGGCAGACGAGTATGTCCAAATAACCGTACCCAAACTAAGAGATCTGGCAAAAGACAGAGGCCTTCAAGTGAAAAAAGGGCTTCCCCTGAGGGGGAAGGTTCACTCCCTGCAGGGGCACCCGAACACCCTGCTGATGGCTTAGCCGGGCAAGGGGAGTTCAAGCAGGAGGTTCTGGCGGACCCCAGCTTGGAGGACCTGCGGCAGATGGCTCAGGAGCAGGAGAGTGAGTTCACCCCAGAGAAGAGGGAACAGGTGGTCTGGGATAAAGGACTTCTCTCTCAGTTGTCGATACCAAAGAACGATGCCGAGACCTGGGAACCCCATCGCCAGATCATAGTACCACGTAAATACAGACAACAATTGCTTTCCATGGCTCATGATTTACTGTGTGCTGGTCACATGGGGAGAGAATGGCTGCGCCAGCAGCTGCAGGCGAAGTTTTATTAGCCCAGAATTGCCAAGAATGTGATGGACTACTGCTGATCTTGCGAGACATGCCAGCGGATGGGCAAAAGTGGGGACAAGAAAAAGGCTCCCCTACAGCCCCTCCCTATCATTGATCAACCCCTCCAACGAGTGGGGATAGACATTGTGGGCCCTCTGAGGCACAAGACCCAGAGAGGGAAGAAATACATCCTGACTGTAGCGGATTTCGCAACTCGATACCCGGAGGCAGTTGCCTTGACCTCCATTGAGGTACCTGTGGTTACGGACGCCTCCAACTCAGGACTAGGAGCTGTACTCTTACAAGAGCAGCAAGAGACGCGGCACCCCGTGGTGTACCTCAGCCGGAAGTTAATCCCTCCGGAGCGAAACCTGTCGTCTATGGAGAAGGAGTGTCTGGCAATCGTCTGGGCACTGAACACGCTGAGGCCCTATCTATGGGGGCAGCAGGTCACCGTCCTACCGGACCGTGCCCCACTGCAGTGATTGCAGACGATGCAGAACTCCCCTGCCAAGCTGCAGCGATGGGCCTGGCAGCTTCAGGAGTTCAACTTCACCGTCGAGCACATCCAGGGAAGCCAGAACGTGGTCGCAGACGCCCTGTCACGAAACGACTCTGGGTAGTGGGTGGGATGGACTCAGACCCGCCTGAGAGAGCTCTGGTTGGGCAGTTCCTTAATGTGCTATCATGTTTTATATGTGTTATTATTAGACCAGTATTATGTGTTGTGTAATTTCTCTGTAGGTGTGAAAGGCAACCCTTCTAAACAAAGCACGCTTGTACCCATAGCTCTGTAGAGTTAGGTGTCCAAGCTTTTAAAAGGGGGGGGGGAGGTGTGGCAGGAAGCCACCTTTGTTTCTCACCAAAAGCTCTGCGCCGTGACAATGTGATTAGGACAGGCCCAGCATAGGAGACGCACCCTTACCCTCTCTCTTTAGGTAACCTGAGCTGGCTGCAGTCCTGAGGGAGGGGGGAACCTGCTCCCTCTGCCTACCTGACTGGCATCAGCCACCTGGGTGAGGGGCATCTACCTGGTGGGCTGGAGTCTGCCTGGCAACCAGTGATGTATTTCAAATTGGTTGGCCGACAGCCAGCCAGAGCTGGCCTGCATTGGACCAGGTGAACGAGGTCACAGGGGCTACATAAGTTAAGACTGCCCAGGAGGAGGGGGCAGCAGCCATGCCGGGGACTCAGACTGAGAGGTGCTTTTTACCATCAGAAACTGGCTCTCTCCCCCATCGCTTGTGAGCTGGGAACCGCCTGCCTCCAGAGGGAATTTCCCACAGCCTCGGGACGATGCTTGTGAGTAAGCTACTCAAGATCTGGGTAGATATCTAGCTGGCAGTAACTCAGATGCGTGATCAAAAGGCTACCTCAGCCAGACTGTTTTGCTTGATGGGATTTCTAGGATATTGCTCAATCTTGTACCCTATTTTCACCCTCTCCCTGTAATCAATAAAGTTCTCCTTTGTGACTGGTGTGGGAGACTTATTGAGGGGTGGGTCTAAATTATGCCTAAGAGACCCCTTAGGTCTGCGGACTAAGGGAGACTTTGCTTTTTGGCCCCCGACTTGGGGATGTGCCCCAAGTGCCTGTACTGAGTTGAGTACCCATTGGACTATTAGGCCTGTGTTTCCCCGAGGACACAGAGCTTAAGAGGGTGGTGGTAGCACACGTTACCCCCGGGCTAGCAAGTGTGCTCCAGGAAGGGGGTCAGCCGGATGCCAGGCACCCCTAGGGTGCCTGGAAGGCGGTCGGGCGCAGTGAGGTGGGTGGCTCAACACAGAAGCACCCCCTCCTGGCCCGCCACACCCTGCACCAAATAGTTCCCTTTTCATTTTGAACTATGGTTTCCACCCCCACGTTCATCTCTGGTCCTCCCAGTCCTCGCACACCAGCTGCAGCTGATCTGGTGCATGAACGACTGGTGCCCCAGAGGCTGGGGGTGCACAGGGACTGCCCGCAGGTGGCGGTGGTGAGCGCGAGCTCCCGCAGGCAGCTGTGGTGGTTGCAGTGCCAGTAGCGGGGGGGCCTGAGCAGGGAGCTCCCACAGATGGCCGTGGCAGTGTCAGCGGCAGGGTGCACCGCCAGTCTGGGGGGGGGGGTGCACGTGCACCCGCATGGACCCCCTACATGTCACCAATGATCTGGTGAATCGCATCCACCAGGCCCAACAAGACCTAAGAAACATGTGGAAGCTGCCAAGGAGATGTACAAGACGTTTGCAGATAAGAATCATGAAGAAGCACCAGCTTTCTCAGTGGGAGATAAGGTTGGCTACCCACCCGCTGTCTGCGCGGCTGCCCACCAGACGGGCGTACCGCTACTTGGGCCGTTTCCCTTAGCCACTGCAAAGATCAACCCAGTCACCTGCAGATGGAGGCTCTGTAGGACCATGAAAATGCACCTGGTCTCTCACGCCTCCCTGATGACGCCTCCTAAGGAGACCCCCGGCCAGGTCAAGCACCCAACCTTGCACCTCCCGTGCAGATCCAAGGGCAAGAGGATGTCTTGGTTCACCAGATTGTGGCTCCAGGATGATTCAGGATGGGAAATCACCCTCTCTAGTGGACTGGGAGGGCCGTGGCCCAAAGGAAGGCTCTGGTACCAGCAAGCAATGGCATCTGGAAGACGCCCATGAGGAGCTGGTGGATAGTAAAGTCTCCTCTGCTGCAGCCTCTGCAAGGCTCAGGCAGGCTCCCACCCTGCAGCCCTTGGCAAGTGAATTGGCCCAGAGCCTGGGGAGGAGAATACTTCCTGGTGGTGGCGCCACACCGACTTGAACGACTAAGTTCTGCGCAGTAGATTTGGAACCAATTTGGTCTGGGAAGCTTCATTTTTTCCCCCTTAATTTTTTAAGGAAATCCAAAAGTGCTGCCTAGCACTGTGTTTATAGAGTCCCTGAGGTAAAATTTGCAGCAGTTTTAAACGCATAAAATGCATCAGTGATGGACAAACTAAGTCTATACACCAGCCACTGCAGGCATCCTTATTTCAAGTTCAGTGTTTTCAAATTTGCTCCACATTTCCATGTGCGCAGGGCGAGTAGGGGCTGAGAGTAAGGAGGGGGAGGACGGGCTGCAGGGACAGAAAGGGGTGGGTGGGCAGAGGGCAGTGGGGCTAACGGACCTTCGCCCACCCCGCAATTTGTTTTCCCAGCTGCGGCAGTGGGTGGGAGGTGGATTGAAGGCAAATCTCCAACAATTAGATTCTCTACCTGGAGAACTATATAACAAAGTTTAAATGTTTTCCGTATGTCAAAATGTAATGAATGGGGGTTCATCTTATATTCAGGATCATCTTGTACTTGAGTAAATATGACAGTAGCCCAGCCCAGAGGATGATGGGGCCACGGAGAAGGAATCAGTCCAAGCTGC
Organism: Crocodylus siamensis; assembly: GCF_052110815.1. NCBI lineage: Eukaryota > Metazoa > Chordata > Crocodylia > Crocodylidae > Crocodylus > Crocodylus siamensis. Next base: position 53,535,756 of record NC_143409.1, on the reverse strand, counting down.
TGGCGGACCAAAATCCTATGAAGTAATTGTAACTGAAGGTTAGCAGATGAGAAGAAAGCGCAGGGCACCGCAGAGCAGCGACGCAGAGAGCTCAGCACCCAACACAGAAGAGACCAGTGCCCAGATCACTCTCGCTGAGTCTCCACCACTGGTTTGCAAGAGGTCAGCGAGTCAGATGCGGGGCTGTAGCAAGGGTGGGGCTAGCGGGGTGACCACCCCGCCTGCCGAAGGGAGGAGAGCACCAATAGGCGCTGCCCAGCCGGGTCGGCGTGCAGGACGCAGCCATAAGCGGCTCATTTGTGGGACGCGGGGGCAGTGCAAGGGCGGCTCCTGCTGCTGCCTGCACCCCTGGCAAGCACGGGGGGGGGGGGGGGGGGGGGGGGGGGTCTGCTTCCCCGGACCTGTGAGGGCAGGCTGCCACTGCAGGCTTTGTCCCACGTGCCAGTTTATGGTGCTTTGACACTGGTCAGGTACAAAAAAGAATAGAGGTGGTGCCCTAAAAGCCATCGCCAGCAGGAAGACCCAGCAGGACAAATCCTGCTCCTGGAGCTGTGTCGAACAGGCACTGGGGCACTGGCCCCCAACCACCGAACTGCAACGCCCGCGAGACTTAGGAAGCTTCATAAATACCGGGCTGAAGGAGGAGCCCTGCCCCCTCTCCCTTCCCATTGTGGGCCATTGTGGCCCCTGAGTTGCGCACCCCTCTCCACCCCTATGATCCCACCCCTCTTCCGTCGGTATGAGCAAACACGTAGCAAGCTGAAGGGCATCTGGGGCCTGGCACTCCCTGGTCTCCAGCCACAGCCCTTCCCACAGGTGTGAGCTGGTCCCAGTCAGCGATGTGGGAATGGTTCAGCTGTTGTGTGTGTCCAGACCCAGGGGAGCAGCCTCCCCGCTTCACTTATTGGAAACAAAAGGATGTGAGCACACGAGTGCATCCACCTCCCTCGCACCAGCACCGTGCAATGGTGCGCTCAGCTCCTGCCACAGCACGAGCCCATTGACCAGCTGGGCAGCGCCGCCCCGTGCTCCCCACCCACCACCTTCTCCCAGGTCCCCATAGCTGACAGCACCCTTGGGTGCTTGCCTATTTCTACAACCTTTGCCAGCTGCCTGGGGAAAAGTGTGTCTGCACTGAGGGCAGTTCCTGGTCTCCCAGCCCCATCCCAGCACTGGGCGATGCAGACCGGGCAGAAGTTGTGCAGGGAGAGAAAAGGGGGAGTGAAGGCCCAAGAGACAAAGCCATTGCAAACCCCCGTTGAGACATTTATTGAGATCTCTGTGGATGTGAAGCCACGAGGGGTCCAGGGCTGCTCCGTGCAAGGGACCATCCATGTCGGAGGAGCCGGATGCAGGGAGGCGCCTGCCCTGAGCAAAACTCTTCCAGCTCGGAGAAGCCCCCAGCCCAGGGGCCTTTTCTGCATGGGAAAAACCAGCTCAAGCACAAACCAGCCCAGCAGCTTCCTGCAGGCAGTGCCTGGATGGGCTCAGGCTCCAGCTCAGGTGACCCCCCAGCCCCAGCCAGGCTCTGGGCAAAGGGCACCCAGAGGCACTTGGCCTTGAGCCCCAGCCCGGGGCTGCTGGCACGGCAGGGGGTGGTGGCCCCAAAGCTGGTGGTGTCCCCAAGGGTCCATTCTGGTGGCCGTGCTCGAGTCCTCCAGGGCCACCGAGTGCCGGGACAGTCCGGTCTGGTGCCGCCTGCTGCAATGCGGTGGGCTTATGGGTGCAGACGGCACTTTGCACCTGGGCAGCTGCCGGGGCAGAGAGGAGGGGACGGGGGCGGGTAGAGGGAATTCCTCTGGGGTACAGAGAATGGGAAGCTAGAGCAGCCCGTTTCCCCGCGTGGGGGGGTCCATTCCCCAGCTGCCCCCCCATCACTCAGTGGCACAGTCTCAGCTCGGGTCCATCCCCCCACACCCAGAGCCAGACCCAGGGCCGGATTCTGTCCCCAGCGAAGGAGGCCGGCGGGAAGGTGAAGATCGGGGCCTCGGTGTCAGCATCGAGAAATGACGCCTGCCCCCCCGCACAGTCCAGACAGACCCGCACCCTCCTGGGCGCCCGGCGCAGGGACACGGGGGTGGGAGCAGGGGCCGTGAGAGCCCAGACCTGATTCCCACAACACTGCACGGCCCAGATCCCCTCCTCGGGGCTGAATCTGATCTCTCCCTTCCTCCTCACAGACTCTCGGGCGACCCCCACGGCCCAGGCCCCCCGCGCCACCTCCACCTCCACCTCCCAGCAGTGTCTCCCCCAGATGAACCCCTCACGGCCCAGCACACAGGTATCAGAGTCAAATCTCTCAGGATTGTCAGGCAGTTGCTGCTCTGCGTCTGCCTGTCTCACACTTCTCTGATCCGCTGACAGGACGAGGCAGGGATTTGCCGTGTCTGGATCCAGAGTCACCGTCGCTGGCAGAGAGAGTCGCAGCGTCAAGGCAGAGCTCAGCCGGGGCAGCCGGGGCCGTTCCTCCCCCCCAGCAGCCCCGTCCTGCCTGGGACCGTCCCGGGCCCCCGGAGCCGTCTCTGCCCTGGGCCCAGGGCTGAGCACGGCCGGCCCGCAGCCCCTCAGCCGGGCATGGGGGAGAGCCCTGCCCGGGGGAAAGGGAGGAGGTAGCTGCAAACCCATAGGCAAGGACAGGAAAATCCCAGCCCAGCGCCCCAGGTCCCAGCGCGGGGGTTTGGTGCTGGGCTGGGAGAGGGTTTGACTCTTGTGCGAGGGGCGGCCGTGGGCTCTGCGGGATCGTTGTGTTAATGCCAGGACCAGCTCCCCAGTGCTTACCCCTTGTGTATGATCCTGGTGGTCCCCCTCTGCCCTTCTCCAGGGCGGACAGCAGAGTCTCTGCAGGGGAAAAGGGCGCAGACATTAGACCTCTGGTGTCTGGTTCACACTTCCAGCTGGGACCTGCCTTGGTCCTGAGCCCCTGAGACGGCGCAGAGACCCTGGGGCAGCTCCCCCCCTGCTGCTGGGACTGCGGCTGCAGAAGCCGCCTCCACATCTCCCTGCTCCCCTGCAGCGCGGCCTCCTCCCTCAGGACAGGGCGGGGGGAGCTGCAGGTGCAGGCAGGGGAGTAGGGGGAGAAATGTAACAGCCACAGACCCGGGGGAGCTCAGCGCCCAGCCCACCCTGCCCCCTTAGACACTGGGCAGAGCCACTCAGGGACAGAAAGGGACAAGCAGTGGGGGTGGAGGGGGAGCCGGTGGTAAGGGGATAAGCTTCACAACTCTCCTGTTCACTGGCTGAGGGGACAGGCAAGGGCTTGCACCAGCTGGGGAAATCCAGGGGTCCAGAGAGAGTTGCCTTCTGCTCAGTGCCCCCATGCGGGTGCACGACACCAGAGGTGCAGCGTCACCCAGGACACCCCCCACCAGCCTACTCTGCTCCCCCCCTGCTCCTCTCCTGCCCCTTGGGAGCCCTCCCCCCTGCCCCCTGGGGTCAAGCCAGTAGAATCCAAACCTGACAGCCTGCTGCAAGTTTAATTTCGGCTCTTAACTTTGGTGGCCTGACACAAGGCACTGGGGGCTCGCCCTGAGTGGGGCAGGGCCCTGCAGCTCCCACCACCCCAGGTGCAGGTGCCCATGCTGAGCAGCGCTGGAGCTGCAGGGGTCCTGCAGCTCTGCACCCAGGACAAAGGGCACCCAGAGGAGCCCTGGTTCATCAGCGATTCACCCAAAGAGAGAGAGGCCTTTGCCTCGTGTCTTCATTCCTGCAGCCTACAATATTAGTCCAGCACGTTCAGTTTATCTCCCAATTAAAAAAGATGCCAGCTCCAAATTTGAACCAACTGCTTGTCTCCTCCTCCTCAACTTCCCTCTTCCCTTTTGCAGCCCCCTTCTCAGTACCTTGAGACTTCTTCAAAGTCTCCTGTAGAGCTAGATTCTGTCCTGACAAGATGCTAAGTTGTGTTTCCAGCTCTGGGCAAATCCCCTCTGGCAGCTGGAACGGCTCCTTCTTGCACCTGGGAAAAACTAGTCTGTGTTATTTGATTTTATTTTCGCAGCTCAGCTACATGGTAAAAACATTGGGTTGATGGAGGGACCTGGAGACTCTGTCCATGTACCTCAGCTGCAGGGGCAGGGGCAGCTCAGACAGTAGCAGTCATAGGCGACGCGTAGGAGGGGCACGGGGGGTACATGCTCCCCCTGACAGAGGCCAGCCCTGAGGGAGTTCGCCAGCTCTGGACCCACTGCCAATGCCTCTGGTGGTGCCTGCGGGTGCCCCATCAGACTCAGGAGGCACCAGTTGCCCATGGTGGCACTGGCAGCTCCCCCAGCAGGGACCAATAAGTTTTCTTCAGCTCCAAAATGCCCAGGACCTTTCCTGCGATCAGAAAGGAGCTGAGACCTCACAGGCAGTTGGCTCAAGCTCTGGTGGCCAGGACTATTCCCCAGGGACAAGAGAGGAAAGGGCAAGATTACACCTTACAGTCGTCAGGCCGCCAGTGCCCGAAGCTGTCACTTCCCCGAGGAGAAGAAGGGGACATTCATCCTTCCCACCTCAGGGGCTGCGCCAGCACTTGCTGCGCTGTGGTGCCCTGCAGGGATGTGCCCACTGCATTGTCTCCAGGACCCTTCCCTCTATGGGGAGTGAGGTGGAGCCACCTACCTGCTCAGCGTGCTCCTCATGTCCTAAAGGGAGAGACAAAGATGGAGAAGTGAGCTCAGTGCCACATGCCACGACCGGGGACCCCCTGCCCGAGGGGATGCACTTTGTCCTCAGCCTCTAAGCACTGCACAGAAGGACCTGGGGCAAGTTCAGCCCCTTTCCAAGCCCTGATTTAGAGACCCCCAACAGGAGTAAAATAGAGCAGCCGTGCACCGGGCCACAGCAGCTGGGGCTGATACTCTGCACCTCCCATCACTGCCACCACGTGCCTGTCTGGCAGACCCAAGATTTAGCCCTTTCCCTCCCTCGCGCTTGGGCTGGAGGCATTTCATGTGCCTCACCTGGAGGAGGTCAGTGGCGGCCTGCTGGCACTTCCCCTCCAGCTCCCCGATCAGGCTGTCGAGACGGGAAATCTCCCTGGAGAGTTGGGTGACGGTCTCCCCCTGACTCTTCTCAATCCCGCTCTCCAGCTCTCCCAGCTCGGCCAGCACGAGCCGCTCTTGTTCCTCCAGGAGCCGGCGCAGTCGCTTGAACACAGCCACGATCTTCTGCCTCTCGGCTGCCACCTTTTGCTGCCATGAAAAGAGAGAAACAGCGTCAGGGAGGGCAGCTGTGTTGCGGAGAGTCAGGGATGGTTCATAAGGCCCCGTGGCCCTGTCTGCATGGGTGGGACCCCCGACCTCCCACCGCCTGGAGCGGAGCTGGGGGTAGCTCAGGTCTGGGGCCCGGCCTCGGATCTCTTCACTGTTCATTTTGCAAAGGTTTTTTCTGTGTCCCTGAGAGCGAGGACCTGATGGAGGGGAGAAGTTTCCTCTCATCATCAGTGATCCTGGTTTTCTCTGTTTAATTCTCTGATCGTGGTCGCCATCAGCATCAGGATGCCTGCATCAGGGAAGTCAACCTGCGGCGCTGGAGTTGGTGCCATGGTGCAGGTCTTGGCTTCTACAGCCACGATCCGCACTTCCATGGAGAGGCGTCCTGGGACCAGACAGTCTTCATCTCTCTCCTTAAGGGAAGAGTCTCTTCTCTTACAGGTTGGCTAATCTCCTCCAAAGGGCTTTAAATTAATTCCTCTGGAGGATGGGGAAGCAGAGGATAAGGAAAACCCAGGACGAGCGAGCCACAAGCAATGCACTGGATCAGCCCAGGCAAGCACGACGGTAAGCACTAAGGGGCCCGATAGACATTAGGATGGGGGGTACCAAGGGCACCTGTCGCGGGGCTTAACTGTCTCTACATGAATGCTAGGAGCATGAGAACAAGCAGGAGAAACTTTCACTTCTGCTTGCAAACAACAACTTCAACCTGGTTGGACTAACTGAAACCTGGTGGGACCCTGCTCACAAGTGGCAGTAAATGGTAAATTATCTTGGAAGGGTCATACCAAACCTGCTACAGCAGCAGCACCTCTAAGGATGCTTCGAGAGTCAGAATGAATGGTGCTGGCACCCAGAACAGGAGGAAGCGTGGAAGGCATCGAAGCAACAATTAATACAAGCACCTGTATTAAAATTCAATACCCCGGGAAACCAATACAGATATCAACAGATGCTTCGCAGTTGGGATTAGGTGCAGGATTTTTACAACCGATGGCAACCTGTTGCGTATGCAGCTAAATCACTACCTGAGGCAGAAAGCAGGTATGCACAGATTGAGAGGAATTTGGGTGGCATGCCAGAGATTCAATCAATATATCTATGGGCAGAGGGTGAATGTAGAAACAGACCACAAGCCCTGATAGCACTGTTTCGCAAGCCTCTGAATGACTTCACCTTAAGGATTCAAAGAATGATGATGAAGCTGCAGACGTATGACTTAGTTGTGAACTACACACCCGGCAGGTTTCTGTTAACAGCAGATGCACTATCCAGGGCAATAGCCTCCACTGGACAAGCAGAAAAGACCTCCGAGACAGAGATGCAAGCCTGTGTCCGCTTGACCGTTAGTTCACTTCCGATCGCGGATGGGAGGCTACAACAGATAAGAGACTGAGAAGGACCACCCATTAGGGATCCTGAAAGAAATGATAATCCCGAGTTGGCCAGAGGACAGGAGTACCTGTGACTTGCCCATGCAGGAACTGCCGACATGAACTTTCAGTCCCTGAAGGAGTTATTTTCAAGGGCAGTAAAGTTGTAATACCATGGGCCCTCCAAAGAGGAACGCTACAGAAGATCCATGAGGGACACTAGGTATTCAGAAATGCAAGAAGTGAGCAAGAGAGGTGATGTATTGGCCAAGGATCAATCAGGACATTGCTAATACAGTTGAAAACTCTTCCACCTGCTTGAAATTCAGACCCTGCCAGAAGACAAAACCACTAAAGCCTCAGCCTGTTCCACACAGGGCCTATGAAAAGGTGACACCGATCTCTTTACATGCACCTCCCGGGTGTCTGTAACAGTTGTTGGTTATTACTCTTTGTATCTGGAAATCCGTGCGCTGCAATGTACCGGCTGTCGCTCAGTGCTAGCTCGCTTGAAGGCCATATTGCCAAGGCGTGGACTTCCAGACGCAGAATTCAGTGATAGTGGGCCACAGTTCTCCAGTGCAGAGTTTAGGCAATTTGCCATGGACTGGGATTTTCGTCACACCACATCAAGTCCCAATTATCCCAATCAAATGGCCCTGCAGACCAATCCCTACAAATGGTGAAAAACATAATGAGAAAAGCATTGGACAGTGGAGGGGATGCATACAGGCTTATCGTAGCATGCCTCTGGGCAATGGTGGGTCTCCCCATTGGGCTGGCGGATATGGTCAAATCTGCCCATTACTAACACCATATTGAAAAGTCCTACCACGGTAGCCATAAGGAGAACGAAAGAAGAACAGAAGAAGAACCAGAAATACTACTTTGATACAAGAGCTCATGAACTTTCACTACTAAAGCCAGGTGATAGCGTTTGTCTGAGGAATTACTGGTCGAGAACATGGGACCAGCAGGGTACGGTGAAACAGCTGGTGCACCCACGGTCCCACCTAGTTCGGACACACCAAGGGGGCATGCTTCGCCTAATCACCAAGACCTACTCGTGCTTCCACTGAGCTCTTGGGCATCAGCAGGAGATACAGACTTGGATCAGCCTCTGTTAACAGTTCCTAGTTCCTCATCATCATCATCATCCTCCTCAGAAGGTGAAGATACTAATGATCCAACAGAGAGCCCCCAAACCTCCACTGGGGAGCTGATACTCCCGAGATCCAGGAGACAGGTGAGGCAGCCGGAAAGGCTCATAGAGGTCTGGGAATAAGTTAAAGGGACCTGAAGACAGGAAAAGGCGTGGTAAAGACTCACTCCAGAGTGACGTGCTGGTAACCTCTCCTATGCAGGTGAGCGATTGTTCGGTGTGGTGCCGGTTTCATCTTGTATGGTTGTTGTGAAGTTTTTGTTGTTATATTGTGATGGTTATTTTCTTTTTTTTTTTTTTTCAAAAGGGAAGATGTAGTGATAAGGGTTAGACTTTGGAGACAGTCCCTTACAAGGGAATGTCTTATCAGGTGAGGAATGTGAACATGATCCGTGTAGGGAGTAAGGGGAAATCAAGATCCAGGCAGCCACATGGTCTGTGCTAGAGGAGCCCTGTGCTGTGCCTGTTCTCTGCCTCATCCCTAGTCCTCATTATTCACTGCGGGACCTAAATCATTACACCATACATCACCCCCAGCCCCAGCCCCTGTGCAGCACCCCCAGCCCCAGCAGTGAACCCTGCCCCCCACCCAGTGTGGGAGCTCGGCAAGAACTGCTGCTGCCACCTCAATCTTCCCCCCCCACACTCTCCCCGCATCGCCTATGCCCCCCATAGACTTACCCACATGGGTCTGGGACTTCCGCTCTCCACCATGCTGCCTGGCTGCCAAGTGCATGTGGTGCCCCTGCCCCTGGTTGTCCTCTTCCCACTCCCCCCAGTCCCAAGCAGGCTGCAACTCTGCAAGCCTAAAAGGGGGAACCTGCCATTTCCCATGTTTTTCTCCTTTCAAGGAGAAAATCCAAGTTTTTCCACTGCGAATGGAAAACCCAGATTCCTGCTCATCACTGATGAGGGGGTTTGCAAGGCCTGGCTCCATGTACCTACCACAACACATGGTCACAAAATGGCATCGTGTCACAGACCACTGAGGCACCCTGCTCCTTTCTACCTGAGAAGCTGGATACCTTCAAGTCAGCTGGCCCTGAGAGTTTACACCCCAGGGTACTCAAGGAGCTGGCGAGCATCATAGCCCAGCCCCTGGCATGGATCTTTGAAAACTAAGGCCAATGTTGTGCTGATCTTCAAGAAAGGGAGGAAAGTGGATCCAGCGAACTAGGGGCCCATCAGCCTGACTTCTATCCCAGGGAAGATCTTAGAAAAGTTTATTAAAGAGGCCATCCTTAATGGACTGGCTGACACCAACATCCTGAGGGATAGCCAGCACGGGTTTGTTGCGGGTAGGTCTTGCTTGACTAATCTCATTTCCTTCTACGACCAGGTGACCTATCACCTGGATGAGGGAGAAGAGACTGATGTCATATATCTTGAATTCAAAAAAGCTTTTGATCTGGTATCCCATGATCACCTCTTGACCAAACTGGCCAGTTGTGGCCTTGGCTCCACCACGATCCGCTGGCTGGGAAATTGGCTCCGTGGTCGGACCCAGAGGGTTGTAATTGATGGCAGTCACTCATCGTGGTGCCCTGTGACCAGGGGGGTCCCTCAAGGCTCTGTCCTGGGACCCATCCTGTTCAACATCTTCATTAACGATGTGGACATTGGAGTCAGGAGTGGACTGGCCAAGTTTGCCGATGACACCAACTTTGGGGCAAAGCATCCACGCCAGAAGATAGGCGGGTGATCCAGGCTGACCTGGACAAGCTCAGCAAATGGGCAGGCGAGAACCTGATGGTGTTTAACAACGATAAATGCAAGGTTCTCCACCTTGGGAGGAAAAACCTGCAGCACCCTTATAGGCTCAGCAGTGCTACGCTGACTAGCACTATGGAAGAAAGAGACTTAGGGGTCATCATTGACCACATGAACTTGCATCCATAGATGCTGCTCAAGCTAATCCCAGGACGTCATTCTCCCCTTGTACTCGGCCTTGGTGAGGCCGCAGCTGGAGTCCTGTGTCCAGTTTTGGGCTCCACGGTTCGGAAAGGATGTGGAGAATCTTGAGAGAGTCCAGAGGAGAGCCACGCGCATGATCAGAGGTCAGGAAACCAGATCTTACGACAACAGGCTGAGAGCCATGGGACTCTTTAGCCTGGAAAAGCGCAGGCTCAGGGGTGATCTGGTGGCCACCTATAAGTTTATCGGGGTGACCACCAGGATCTGGGGGAACATCTGTTCACCAGAGCGCCCCAAGGGATGACGAGGTCGAACGGTCACAAACTCCTGCAAGACCGATTCAGGCTGGACATAAGGAAGAATTTCTTTACTCTCCGAGCCCCCAAGGTCTGGAGCAGCCTGCCAGCGGAGGTGGTTCAAGCACCTACACTGAACACCTTCAAGAGTAAATTGGATGCTTATTTTGCTGGGATCCTATGACCCCAACTGATTTCCTGCCCTTTGAGCAGGGGGCTGGACTCGATGATCTCCCAAGGTCCCTTCCAGCCCGAATGGCTATGAAATCTATGAAATCTATGAATCTAAGAGTGAGAGGGAGCAGCGAGATGCCCCAGAGAGGGGGCAGCATTGATGAATGCCCAGTGAGGCGCAAAGCGAGACAGGGCCGTGGAGATCCCAGGGAGGACAAGGGGGCCAGAGTAGAATAAGGCCCAGACTAAATGATGTGAGTACCATCTGCGAGGCTTGGGCTGCAGTGTAGGTGAGGAAAGGAGCCGCAGATAGCGCCCCCTTGCATCGGGGCAGAAAATGGGAAGCCTCCCACTTAATTAACATCTAATTAATTAATTAACAACAAGGCATGGCAGGCGAGAAGGCGGGCGGGGTCACCAGTAGACAGACCCCAAAAGGGGCACATCTGTTATACACTTTCTTTTTTTTTTTCTGTTTTTTTTTGCACCGGTCCTGGAAGCCAGGTCAGTGCATGGAGTGGATGGAGCGAGCGCCGGTTCCACCTCCCAACACCAAAAAGAATCTGCTCATGCACGGTCACTGTCCCACCAAACATGAAGAGCAGGAGATGTCCCTTCCTTCCTCCCCCACGTCAGCCGGACCCCAGCAGCACCCACCTGGCATTCCTGGTGTTTCTGACTTTCACTGCCTCGCAGGGCTTCAAGCCTCATCCTCTCTCCCCTGAGCAGCTGCAGCTGAGTCTGAAGTTGTTCCTGCCGGAAGGGAAACTCCCTGGGTCAGTTTTCCTTGGAGAGAAACTGGAGTCTCTTCCTCGCACCATAATCAAGAGAGCTGCTTGGGGGTGCGCTGTGAGCGTGACACCAGGGAAATCCATGTGCTCAGGCTGGACCAGCAGCTCTCAGTACAGCGCAGCCCTGCCTGGATGTAGCACTGAACAGTGTGCGCTTAACACAGCTGGAGCAGCAAGCAGCTAGTTTTCAGCAGGATTGTGGCGCCAGCTCCTGCCCAGCAGGAAGAGCAGACAGAAAAATGGAGCCAGTCCTATGGATGTGCCACAAAGCAACACTACAACTAGTGGGGAAGTGCAGACTACCAGGGACATGCACTGAACAGAAAATAACATGGCCTTGAATCCGCCGTGGTCGACAGTCCAGAGTGCCAGCCAGTCTTGGGCAGCCAGGCAGAACAAGATACAAATCTGGTCTCTGGGCACAGACATGAAGAAACTCAGAAAAGAGGCACTGGTCCTGAAGTATCACAGCCCAGCAGTACAGCTACAGCTACAGCTACAGCGAGATGCCTCAGGAGGAGCAGCCTTAACCCAGGCCCAGCGCAGCGCGGCACGGCAGTGGGTGGCCAGGCCTGGACAGAGGCGGGGGAAGGAGGTGCTCAGATACAAAAGGAGGTCCTGGCCATGCTCCCTGGACTGGAGCGGTGCCACCACGTCCCCTCTGGACCCAGCATTGCCCCTGAAGCCCCGGGCACCAATGCGATGTGCATCGCTGACACTCCTGCAACGGGCGGGGAGCATCGGCTGGGGGACGTGGCAGATCCCGTGAGCAGGGCCTGCCCTCCCGAGCATGCGCGTGGGCTCTGCACGAGGGCAGCAGTCTGTCCACGCGTGACAATCCCCCCGGCCCCAAGGAGGCCCCAGGCAGCTCCCGGGAGGTTAGTAACACCTGCAGGGAAACTGGTGCCGGACACCCCTGGGTTCAAGACCCCGCCCCTCACACAGCTGTGGGTCATTGCAGCCACAGTGACATTGGAGGAGGTTCGCTGCTCTGTGTCCAGGGCCAGGGGAGCAGTGTTCCTGCTTCATCTGGGTTTCAAAAGCAGGGTTTGATGACAAGGGTGTAGTAAGTGGACGATCAAAGTGTTAGTCATTATTATTATGGGATGGAGCTTGAGACCAGCCCTCCCCGCTCTGTTGTCCCAGAGTTTTTTCATTCTCCCAGTCGGGCGGTGTTTGTCCCTGGATCAAACATCCGGGGTTTGTGTCTGGGGAAGAGCACGGCCCAGTTGTCTGTGCTGGGTCAGGCACTTAACAAAGGGCATTTTGGTCCTTCTCGCCCCCCTGCAGGACGTCTGCACAGAGGCCACCACAAACCAGCCTCCGTGGGCCGTGATGCCGCTGTGCAGGGGCCGCGGGGCAGGAAGCCGCAGCGCCGGAGGGAGGTGGGCGTCCCACCCGGCTGCACGGCCGCACCAGCCCGCGGGCCCGTACCTTGCACCGCTGCGCGGCCTCCTGGACGGGAGCCGCGGCGTGAGCTCGGTGCGCCTGGGACTCCCGGCAGATCAGGCACATCAGGACCTGGTCCGTCTCGCAGAAGAGCTTCAGAGCCTCCCCGTGCTGCTTGCACACCATCGTGCCGCCGGCTCCCTCCGCTGACCCCACGCTCAGGCCCTTGACCAGATCGACTAAATTGCCCAGCTGCCTGTTCGGGCCCAGGAGCCTCTGGGCAAAGGTCTGTCTGCACTGGGGGCAGGTGACGTGCGTCTCGGCCCCCTCCCAGCACTGGGCGATGCAGGCTCGGCAGAAGTTGTGCCCGCAGCCCACGATCATCACCGGGTCCGTGAACAACTCCAGGCAGATGGAGCAGGTCGCCTCGTCCCGGAGGCCTTGTACAGAGCTCGCAGCGGCCATGGCTGTGAGACGGGAGGGCACGGGGCTAGTTTCACTTTCATGAGCTCAGGGCTGGGCGCACCCCGCCGCGTTTCCTTCCTGCCAAATAACGGCACTGATGCGGAGCCGGGAGGAGCCGGGGTAGAGATCCAGCCCAGGATTGCGGGGATCTGGTAACCCTTTGTGGAGCAGCTTCTGTACATGTGCAGGTGTGTCAAAAATCAAATCCTTCCCCCCCAGCCCTCCCCCAGCGTAGCTGCCCAGCTCAGGGCCAGGCCGCCAGCTGTCGCACAGTCGCACGCACTTTTTCACCCCAGCAGGCGCAGGTCCAGATCGGCGGGGGCTGAGGTCACAAGGGTGGAGAGAAGGGGCAGCAGGGTCCCGATAGTCTGTCTGTCTGTGCTAGCCTGGTGACATGTCCCCTGTGTGCATGGCAGCAGCAGGGGCAGTTGTGCAGGGTTGTGCCCCTCACTGCAGCCACAAGGGCAAGGGACACGTCACCAGGGCAGCGTGGGGCTTGCAGCAGGAATGAGCTTCCCTGAATGGACCCGCTCTGCCCTGCAGCGCTGGGTCGCTGGGTTGCATCCTCTGGCTGCAGAGGCCCCAGGGGAGGCAGCAGGGCAGCGAAACTGAGCCCACCATAGACAATCTGCACCTGCCCCACGCACAGATCTAGGGGCAGTGGTGGGAAGCCACCCCCTGTCCTGCACCCCCCCAGCAGCAGGCGGGCAGGGGCTGTATTGCACCAGCAGCAGCCTCCAGCGGGCGGCACCAGGGGCTCGGGCACTGCTGTGGGGGGCAGCGGGTGGCCGACCTGGGTTGTGACCCAATAGGCCTGGCAGCTGGGGGCCCCTCCAGCAGGGCTGGGGGGGAGGGGAGTTTGGGTGGGGGGCAAGGGGCACCAGAAGGGCTGTGGGGCTGTGGAGGGGGACTGAAGGGCAACAGCAGGGCACAGAAGGGATGTGCCTCGCCATGCTCAAAATCTGGGGGCACACCCCCCCCATGCCTCCCCTGGGGTATGTGCAGTCGCAGGGAGCCGCCCACCCTCCCTGTGCTCCCTGAATGAGCTGCCCGCAGCTCCATCCTGCTCTGGGCCCAGGGTCCCATTCCCTGCCCTGGCTGGGCAGTGCCTGCCCTTGCCCCAGTGCCAGTCCCTGCCCGCCTTCCTCCCTCGCCACAGGGGCCTTGATCTGCCCCCCACAGACCTACCTGCTGAACAAGGCTCTCCAAACTCACAGAGGTAGTGAAGGCTAAGGATGTGGTTGTCATGGGGGACCTGAATTTCCCGGACAACTGCTGGGAAGAGCAGTCAGCCAGGTCTGACCGCTCACGTAGGTGCTTGGCCAGAGTGCAGGACCTCCGTCTAACCCAGGAGGTGCACAGCCCCACCAGGGGGGACGCCTTGTTGGACCTGGTGCTGGCCACGGGTGATGACCTGGTGAGGGGGCTGTGGGGGCTCGACCACCTGGGCGACAGCGATCATCGCCTGCTGGGATTCACCATCCAGCGCAAGGTGGCAAAGGCCTGCAGCAAGGCAGAGGCCCTAGATTTTAGGAGAGCAGACTTCAACGAGCTAAGGAGGATAGTTGGACAAGCGCTGAGGTCCCGGAGGGGAGGGGAGCCAGGTGTCCAAGGTGAGTGGTCACTCCTTAAGGAGACGATCCTCCAAGCCCAAAGGAAGGTAATCCCCACGACGATCAAAGGGAGCAGGAGAGCACACAAGCCTCCGTGGCTCACCAAAAGAATCCGGGAATGTCTCCTTGCTAAAAAGGAGGCTTATACCCAGTGGAAAGAAGGGGTCATCACCAGGGAGGGCTATTCTGTAGTTGCTCGGGGATGTAGGGGGGTAGTTAGGAAGCCCAAGGCAGAGATGGGACTGGGACTAGCTTCCCAGATTAAGGACAATAAGAAGTCTTTTTTTAAATACATAGGGGGTAAAAAGAAGGTCCCGGGTAACGTGGGGCCCTTGCAGGACGCGTTGGGAAACTTGATCGTCACACCAGACGGCAAAGCTAACATGTTTAACGATTTCTTTGCCTCCGCCTTCCTAAGTAGGGACCAGAACAGCCACCTCCCTGCTGGGCCCCCCTCGGGCCCCGGGGGAGGCACACCTGGGCCACGGGTTAGCGAGGAACTACTTAGGGAGCTTCTGGAGGTGTTGGATGTATTCAAGTCAGCCGGCCCGGATGATCTCCACCCTAGAGTTCTAAAGGAACTGGCCGAGGTCATTGCAGGACCCCTGGCACAACTTTACGAGCACTCGTGGTGGTCTGGTGAGGTACCGGAGGACTGGAAGAGGGCCAATGTGGTCCCCATCTTCAAAAAAGGCAGGAAGGAGGACCCGGGAAACTATAGGCCGGTTAGTCTCACCTCGATCCTAGGCAAGCTGTTCGAGAAAATTATGCTGCCACACATCCAGGAGGGGCCAGCAGGAGACTGCATGCTTAGGGGCAACCAACATGGGTTCATCAGTGGCAGGTCCTGTCAGACCAACCTGGTGGCCTTTTATGATCAGATCACCAGATCATTAGATGCAGGGGTAGCAGTGGGTATAGTCTTCCTGGACTTCCGGAAGACTTTTGACACTGTCTCTCACCCTGTTCTCATTAAGAAACTGGGGGGCTGTGGTGTAGACACCCACACAGTCAAATGGGTCGCCAACAGGCTGGAGGGCTGCACCCAGAGGGTGGTAGCAGATGGGTCCTTCTCAACCTGGAGGGACGTGGGCAGTGGGGTCCCCCAGGGCTCGGTCCTTGGGCCCGCAGTGTTCAACATCTTCATCAGTGATTTGGACGAGGGGGTAAAAAGCACCTGTTCAAATTTGCTGATAATGCTAAGATGTGGGGGGACGTGGGCACATTGGAAGGACGCAACAGGCTACAATCGGACCTAGACAGGTTACAAGGGTGGGCGGACGAGAACAGGATGGGTTTCAACACAGACAAATGCAAGGTGATGCACCTCAGGAGGAACAACCGGCACCATACCTACAGGTTAGGGAACTCCCCTCTTGTCAGCACGGAGGCAGAAAGGGATCTGGGGGTCATCACTGACTCCAACATGAACATGGGCCGGCAGTGTGAGGACGTGGTCAGGAAGGCTAACCGCACCTTGTCCTGCATCCACAGATGCATCTCGAGCAGGTCCAAGGAGGTGATCCTCCCCCTCTGTGCGGCACTGGTCAGGCCGCAGCTGGAGTCCTGCGTCCAGTTCTGGGCGCCGCACTTCAGGAGGGATGTGGACAGCATGGAGAGGGTCCAGAGGAGGCCACTCACATGGTCGGGGGCAGCAGGGCAGGCCCTACGAGGAGAGGCGACGGGACCTGAACCTGTTCAGCCTCCACAAGAGAAGGCTGAGGGGGATCTCATGGCCTGTTACAAACTAGTCGGGGGGATCAGCAGGCACTGGGGGAGTCCCTGTTTCCCGGAGCACCGCCAGGAGTGACCAGGAATAGCGGTCACAAGCCGGCAGAGGGGAGGTTTAGGCTAGATATCAGGAGGCGCGACTTCACCGTCAGGGCGGCTAGGGTCTGGAACCGACTTCCAAGAGAAGTGGTGCTGGCTCCTGCCCTGGGGGGCTTTAAGAGGAGGTTGGATGAACACCTTGCTGGGGTCGTTTGACCCCAGTGCTCTTTCCTGCCATGGCAGGGGGGTCGGACTAGATGATCTGCTCAGGTCTCTTCCGACCCTAGAAACTATGAAATTAAACTGCCCAGCTTCTTTCCTGGCCACTGCACACTGGCTGCATCCACGCACGCAGCATTTGTCAGTGACATTATTGGTTACGCTAGCCAAAAAAAGCCTATGTCCAATAATGTTAAGTTTCCTTCTAATCGGTGCTGAGCAGTGCACCTCCAGGGCCAGGCAAGAGCCCGGATCAGGGCTCCAGGCCCCGCCTGCTCCGACAGCCCCCCCGACCAAGCCCTCCCTGCTCTAACGCTCCAGTTCCCTTCCAGACTGGGGAGACAACCCAGGCGTCCCAGCCCCCTTCTTCTAACCCCACCACCCTCCCCCAAGGGAGACACAACCCAGGCATCCGGCTCCCAGCCCCCTGCCCCAGCCAGCCCCCAGCCCAGGGACGGAGCCAGGGGTTCACGGCTCCAGCACCCCCTGCTCCCAAGGCAGGGAGGGAGCCCAGGAGTCTCGGCGCCCGCCCTTCCCCTGCTCTAACTAACCCTGCCCCAAAACCCCGTCCTCCTCCAGACCCGGGAGAGGACCCAGGAGGGGCCTGGAGCCAACACCCTGCTCAGACCAGGGCAGGAAATAATGCTGTCCAGCACCAAAGCGTAGTGTGACTGAAGGGCTCAGAAGTGTAACAGTTCAAGAATTAGCTGCCTTAATGCAGTAAGAACAGTAATATATGGAGGCATCTCGAAAGGGAAGAAACCAAAGACTAACAGAAGCTGTGAGGAGGGTGTGCGGCCAGCAAAGCTCAAACGCAGGCACCAACCTCCCCAGGCAGCTTAATAACATTTTTAAAAACCTAACAATAAACCCCCTGAAATCTGAACACAAAATGAACTGAAACATGAAGCCACAAAGGCGGCAAAGGAATCCAAAAAGCAGACCCCCCAATCCCTCTCCGCAACAGCAATGCCAGGCCCCTGAGGAAGCAGAGAACAGGACCAAGGCCATGCGGCGCTGCAGTGGCAGCCAGGCCAGTTACACCCTCAGGACTATCAACACTCCCGTTCAGCCCATCAGGAAAGCCACCAGGACAGCAGGAAAATGAACAGTTAATCATAAAGTTTTCAATAGGTAGGCGGGTTTTAAACTAGGCTTGTCAGGGGAAGGGGAAGTTGAGGATGGAGGGAGCCACAGAGCATTGAACAAAGAGCTACCCACAAGAACAGCCCAGCCAAGACAAGCAGTGAGCACAAGAAATACCCAGGTAAGAGACGGGCCCAGGTAGTCCAGTGCACGCACCTTAAGGAGGTCTCAAATGCCTCTACACTAATGCTCATGGTATGAGGAACAAGCAGGAGGAACTTGCCCTCCTGCTAGCTAACACCAACCTGGACATAGTGGAGCTCCCCGAAATGTGGTGGGACACAACGCACGAGTGGGCGGTGACAATCAAGGGCTACAGGCTGTACAGGAGGGGTAGAAGAGGGAGGAAAGGCGGGGGTGTGGTGGTCTACCTCAAAGAGCAATTCACATCCTCTGCAAACAGCCCTGGGGCAGCGAAGGGGCAGCGCTCTGGGTCCGTATAAAAGCTACAGACCTCCCAACCAGGGGGAAGAGCGGGACCGGGAACTCTCGGGTCCGCTCGCAGAGGCAGTTAAGTCAAGGGACGCGGTCATCATGGGGGACCTGAACTAGCCAGACATCTGCGGGGAAGAGCAGTCAGCCAGGTCTGACCACTCACGTAGGTCCCTAGCCAGGGTGCAGGACCTCCATCTACCCCAGGAGGTGCACAGCCCCACCGGGGAGACGCCTTCTTGGGCCTGGTGCTGGCCACCGGTGACAAACTGGTGCGGGGCCTGTGGGTGCTCGACCACCCGGGCGACAGCGATCATCGCCTGCTGGGATTCATCGTGCAGCGCAAGGTGGCAAAGGCCGGCAGCAAGGCAGCAGCCCTGGACTTCAATGAGGTAAGGAGCCTCGTCGGGGAGGCTAAGGAGACGATCCTCCAAGCCCACAGGGTGGCAATCCCAACATGGATGAAAGGGGGCAAGAGTGCTCAAAAGCCCCCATCGCTCACCAAAAGCATCTGGGAACATCTCCTAGCTAAAAGGGAGGTGCACATCCGATGGCAGGGAGGGGCCATCCCCAGGGAGGACTACACCTCCGTTGGCCAGGAAGGCCAAGGCGGAGATGGGACTGGGACTAGTGACCCGGATCAAGGACAACAAGAAGTCCTTTTTTAAATACATCAGGGGCAAAAAGAAGGTCCCGGGTAACATGGGGCCCCTGCAGGACACGCTAGGGAATCTGGTGGTCACACCAAACGGCAGAGTTAACCTCTTTAACAATCCCTTTGCCTCCATCTTTTTGAGCAGAGACCAGGGCATCCCCCCGGTAGGATCCCCAACGGACCCAGGGGAGGCGCTGCCAGGCCCAGGGTCAGCGAGGACCTAGTCAGGGAACTTCTGGGGCTGGGGGAAGGGGCTGCGGGTCAGGAGCGAGGGGCACAAGAAAGGCTCGGGGAGCAGGGGCTACAGGCTGGGAGTTAGGGGCACTGGCAGGGCTTGGGGGACAGGACCCATGGTACAGGAGTGAGGGGCATCGGCTGGGCCCAGGAGGGCAGGGGGTTGCGGGTCGGAAATGGGGGGCAACGGCTGGGCTGCGGGGAAGGGGCTGCTGGCTGGGAGTGAGGAGCACTCGCTGGGCTGGCGGGGCAGGGGGTACAAGTCGGGAGGGAGGGATAGCGGCAGAGCTGGGGGGAGCAGGGGCTGTGGGTCAGGAGTGAGGGGCACCCGTGATGCTGGGTGGGGCAGGGGCTGTTGGCTGGGAGTAAGGGGCACGGGCAGGGCTGGGGGGACAGGAGCTGCAGGTCAGGAGTGGGGTGATCCAGACATCTGGGCTCCCAGTGTCTGTTTTGCCTGGATGCTTGGATTCAGTGTGTGTGTGTGTGTGTGTGTGTGTGAGAGAGAGAGAGAGAGAGAGAGAGAGAAAGAGAGAGAGAGAGAGAGAGAGAGAGAATTGATCACTGCCCTCCCCCCCCCACCCCGGACAGAGAAAATGAAATACCCTGCGCCCCTGCCCTCACACGCTTTCTCAGCACAGACACCTGGGCTGCATGCCCAAGATACTTGGGAGATGGTGTGTGCGTGTCTTGTGTGCCTAGGATACGTCTGTGTGTGTATGCCTGTCTGTGTGCCTGTGTCTGTGTGTGTGCCTGCATCTGCATGTGTTTGTGTGTGTTTGTCTGTGTGCCTCTGTATGCCTGTGTGTCTGTCCTTGTGTGTGTCTGGTTGTGCCATGTCTGTCTGTGTCTGTGTGTGCTTGTCTGTGTCTGCATATATCTGTGTGTGCCTGTGTGAATGCACATGTCTGTTCATGTCTGTGTGTTTGTGTCCGTGTGCACATTTACTGTGTAATAACCAAAATTGCCGCACAGTATGGGCATACGTCTTCACTTGCTTGCCCATACTGAGCAGTAAATATGGCGACTTTCGCCAACTTGAGCATAAATTTGATACCTCCATCATGCAAATATGTATGCATGCACACATGAACACAATATATACACACATGCCTGCATGCATATTTATATCTGTATGCATTTAAACACATACTAGTAAACATGCATATGCATATGTTAATATACACATTCATACTTATATGTCTACTTAAAAATACACACCTGGACAAGTATAACTATATATAACATATCTGTACACACACATACACACACACAGATAGATCTACATATACTCAGTGCATATGTGCACACAGACACAGCACCCAGGTCCTGGCTCGCACACACACACTCATGCAAGCACACATCCCAGGTGTCCAGGGCACACAGAGCCGTGCGGGGAAAGTCCTGCCCGGACCCCCTGGGCTCTCAGGAGGATGCACGGCCCCCACGACTCCGAGTCTCGCAGAGCCCCCCACCTCCACTGGCTTCTTAAAGGGGCTGACTTCAATACCTCTGAGCTGGGGCTTTTCCCCCTCTGATATCCCAATACTGCTTGCTCCAACCCCCCCCCCCCCATACTCAAAGCTGGAAGCAGACCCCAACCCAACCCAGCCATGGCCAGAGCACCCCCAAACCCTCCCTCCACTCCCCAGACATCCCAGACATCTGGGCTCCCATCCCACAGCCCTTGCTCCCCTCCCAGACAACCCGGGCATTTTGGCCCCTGATCTTCCTGACCTGCCCCCCAGCTCTGCACCCCAGCTCCCGACCCCGCTCCACACCTCTGCCAGCCCCCAAGATCCCCAGCAGCCCCCAAGTTGGAGTCACAACTTTCCCTTATGGGGTTGATTGAAGGAGGCAGTCCGGGGAGGTTGCCCAGCTACCCTCCTTCATTCTTGATGGGCAATTGGGTAGTAATACGAGGATGGGGTCTTACACTGAGCTGTTTATACCCATTGCTGGGCTGCGCACGACGGGCTATGTCCTGTCCACCAGTTAGACAAGCTTGAATCAGGAGCGACGCAGATGAACTCAGCCATCGCAGGGCAGCTTCTGCTCGGGGCTAAGTGCAGCACACACACGCACCGAAGGCCTCGTATTTCAAGACAAGCTGCAGTGCATTGGGGCAGGCAGACATTCCTGCCTTAGGAAAAACTCAGGGCTTTTGCATCGTCCCCAAACATTACAAGAATACAGCCCTGGAGTGTCCTCTAAACACACCGACACACACTCGCCAGCAACATGAGGGTGGGTTTCTTCCAGCCACCGGCAGCACGAGCTTGAAACCAGCCGCCTGCTCCAGAAGGAGCGATGCCGGCATGTCCCTTGTTATACTGACCCCCTGCCTGGGAGATCCCAGCGGGGAGACGTGGGCTTC
Organism: Crocodylus siamensis; assembly: GCF_052110815.1. NCBI lineage: Eukaryota > Metazoa > Chordata > Crocodylia > Crocodylidae > Crocodylus > Crocodylus siamensis. Next base: position 53,514,551 of record NC_143409.1, on the reverse strand, counting down.
CCTCAGCATCGACCCCAGCCGCGCGCTGCGGCTCAGGACATGGGCACGGCACCAGAGACACCCTGAGCGCGGGCTGCAGAAAGTCAGGGAGAGGAAGAGAGAGAAAGGGAAAAATACCCAAACTGAACAACCTCGCTCCTTCTGGGGAGGAGGAGAGAGAAAGAGAAATCACTCGAGTGTTTTCTAACTTGTCACATTCTCAGCTGCAATTTGTAGGCAGGGAAAAGTGTCCCAAAAGAGTTTCCCCAACCCAACCTTTTATTGAGACTGGGCCCCCCATTAAAAATGGGAGAAAAAAATCCGTAAGAGGTAGTCAGCTGGAAAGCAGCAAGAAAACCACCTATGGAGGTTACTGGGAGTCTCTGGGGCTGGCAGGGGTGCCAGCTGCAACCCCAGCCCCAACTCTGGGGCCGGGAGAGTGGCGGTGGCACGGGGCACAGCCCTGGAGCAGATACGGGGGGACTGTTACCGCTCAGGTCCTGTCCCTGGGGACCCCCGGCAGGGGACGCAGCCTGCCTGACGCCCAAGCAGCTCTCCCCGTCCACACCTCTGCCTGAGCAAGCACTGATAGAGGAAGGACTTACAAAAGACAAAGAAGATGCCGGGGGAGACGCACCTAAAGCCCTCCAGACACGGGCGACAAGAGTGAAGCAACTCCCCTGGTCTCAGTTGCATCCGAGATGGACCCAGATGACCACTCATTCACACGGGAGACGGGACAGGAAAGCACCTTCATTAGCATTCAGGATGGAGAGCAGAGAGCCCAAAGCAAAGACTGCAATGAATTCTGGGATCAGAGCAGCAGGGGAGCGCGGCGCGATGGGGAATCGGTGCTCCAGATGCTCATCAACCCACATCTACGCACCCAGCTCAGCACTTATCAGACCAGTTCTAGTAATGACGCCCCATCAACGGGAGGAGTTGTTACCTGACAGCTCTGTCTTCCTGGGGGAGGCCTGGCACCCAGCTTGCTGGACTTACAAAGGACTTTTCCTATTTCCCCCCCCCACACACACACACCCCCCTCATCTAACCAGAACTAAGCAGAAGTAAAGTTTACTAGGCATCTCGGGCCGGCCATTCCCCGGGCCCACGATGGGAGGCCGATGTAAACTTAATTGGCTACAACTCGGTTGCCGGGTTAGGGAGTGCTGAGGCAATAGACCGAGTCCGAGGGGCTACGGGCAACATTTGACCAATGGCACAGGGCTCATCACAGCGTCCAGCCCGTTGGAGCCCTGCCCACAAGTGTTGTCATACTTGTCCTGGGACAACTGGTGGAAGTCCTCCCCACAAAGTTTATGAACACGCCAACAATCCCCTTAAATCTATTAAAGGACTACAGTAAGAGCTGGAAAAGTTATGCTAACTGAGACTTATTCACAACAGGTAAAAATACAAAACCCTGATGCTGCAAGCATATCTAAGCTAGCTGAGAAGAAACAATGAGGTATCCAATCCAGTATTTCTGCTATCCATAAGCATTTCAAGCTGGCTCCTAAGTGTCTGGTTACTCCTTAAAACCTTAGGTTTTTCCTGGTTGTTAATCAGTTTCTTGAGCTGTTCCAAACCAGATAACCCCTTGTCAATAGAAAAGACAAGTATTTTTCTATTAAAACCATGCTTTGAAGAAGCTGACCTGAGGGTGTAAAAAAAACACGTGCACTTCAAGAGAGAAATCTCTCTGACACCATCCGCTGTTGTTCTCCCGAAGCTGGAAGAAACAGATCGTCGCCCTTCAAGAATTGTGCTAACAAGTTTACTATCAGCAAACAACCCCCGTTTGAGACACGTCAGGGGATCAGCTTGTACAGGCTGGGTGACCAGTTCGGCTCAGTCGTGCCCTAATGAACTGGATGCTGGCCCACGAGGGTGTCAGCTGGACGCCCAGCCGGATGCAGAGGGATTCGCTTACCCGTGCGCTTGTGTCTGACCGGGGTTATTGTTGCTCTGATGACCTGATTCCTGGAGTATGAGGGTGTCAGCCTGTCCATGCTGATCAACCCGGCCGGGTCAGGCGTGTCACGTTAATCTGTGTGTGTTGGTGTGTATGACGGATTTGGGGACTGGAGGAACCCAGCCCACTGAATGTGGGGGGGGGCAGGGGTGAGGGTCACTGCCAGGCCGGGGAGAGGGGCTGTGGGCTGGGAGTGAGGGGCATTGGGCTCCCCTGGGCTGGGGGCGCAGGGCAGGGATGGGGGGGCCGGGCTGCGCTGTGCCAGTGCTGCAGGCAGGGGCAGAGCCGGGGCCGGGGCAGGAGCTGCAGGCACCAGCCCCAGCCCCAGCCCCAGCCCCAGCCTGCTGGAGCAGGTATGGGGGCAGCGCCCACCCTGCGATCCACATGCTGCCCAGGGCCGGGTGGGATTTCTGGGAGGTCTTGGAGGGGTTTCCCCCCTCGCTCCAGACGAGCTCTGTGTACTGCAGGGATGTTTTACCCTCTCCTCACAGTGTGCACGGGACCCTGGGGGGGCTTGTGGGGGTCTCTGGGGTGGAGGGTTCATGAGGCCCAGTCCTGGGGTGTCTGCTCTCCCTGCAGTCTGGGGGGGCCGGGGAGAGATGAATTCCTGCTGCCCTTCAGGTTTTACCCTCCCCAGAGCTTACATGGGACCCTGTGGAAACTTTCTGGGGTCTTATGGGTGGGTTAACCTTCCCCCCAGCGCAAGGCTTCCCTTGCAGGCCCTGCATCGCTGCCTGTAATGCACTTGTGAAGTGGGGAGATCAGTTCCCCATTTCCCCCTTTTGCACCCTGTTTTCCCCACCCAGTGGTATGTTTTGAATAAATAAAAAAATAAAACCTACTCAGACAAAGATGCTTATTTTTATTTGGGGTTTTTATTGTTTCAGTTACCCAGAGGAGAATGACTTGAACTGCTACGGGGCTGCTGGCTGTACAGCTCACTAGCTACGTCTGGGGGGAGCAATTAGACATCACCACTTAGGAAGCCCTGGTTCAATACACACGCAATTACAGCAAATGAGGGGTTTTGACATGCACTACCACATTTTGCCTTACATTTAAAACACATCCAATCAACTTTAATTAGGCGATTTCTGTCTCTTTAAAAGCACCCTCCAGCCTGGCTCATGTATTGACAACTTCAGTCTACTTTAAATGGTGGCAATCACCATTAGTATGAATGCCCCTCAGGGCCCCTGACCTGGCCACCTGGGGTGGGGGTCTGCAGCCCAGCCCCACGGCTCCCTCCATGCCCCTGCCCTGAGACAAGGGCACTCTGCCGGCTCCTATTCACTTTTTGTCCACTGTCCCCCCAGATCCTTTGCTGCAGAGCTGCTGCTTGGCCAGTCACAGTGTTCATGGATGTCTGGGGCCGAAGGGATCTCCGTAGATCGTCGAGTCCGACCCCCACCCTGGGCAGGAAAGAGCGCTGGGGTCAGATGAGCCCAACCAGGTGCTTCTCTAATCTCTTCTCAAAGACCCCCGAGGTAGGGAGGGGAAAGCACCACCCCCCTTGGAGCCCATTCCAGATTTTGGCAACCCTCACCGTCAAGAATTTCTTCCTGATGGCCAGTCTAAATCCCCTCTGTCTGCTTATGGCCATTGTTTCTAGTAGCCCCAAGGGGTGCCTGGCAAACAGAGTATCCCCTACTCCTTGCTGTCCCCACCTGATGAATTTATAGAGCCACAAGATCACCTCTCAGCCTTCTCTTGTGGAGGCTGAAGAGATTCAGGTCCCTCAATCTGTCCTCGTAGAGTCTTACCTGCAGGCCTTTAACCATAGTAGCAGCCCTTCTCTGGACCCCCTCCAGATTATCCACACTCCTCTTGAGGTGCAGCGCCCAAAATTGGACACAGCACTCCAGCAGCAGCCTCATCAATGCCACATGGAGGGGAAACATCACCTCCCTAGACCTGTTCGTGATGTGCCTGCTAATGCATGAAAGAGTGCGGTTAACTTATTGCTTCATCACACTGACGACTCACGTTCATCTTGGACTCGATCATGACGCTGAGATCCCTTCCTGCTGCTGTGCTGCTTAGCAGGTCACCCCCAGTCTATAGGTATGTTGATGATTCGTTCTCCACGTGGGGAAGCACTTTGCACTTATCTTTGTTAAACTGCATCCTATTCGGTTCTGCCCACTTCCTCAATCTGTCCAAATCCACCAGAACCTGCGCCTTGCCCTCCAATGAGTTTCCTATGCCCCATAGTTTGGTGTCAGCTGCGAATTTGGACAGAGTGCTTTCTATGCCCTCATCTAAGTCAAATGAAGATGTTCATAGACTCATAGAAGTCGGGTCGAAGGGACCTTGTAGATCTTCAAGTCCGACCCCCTGCCTGGGCAGGAGAAAGACTGGGCTCAAATGAGTCCAGCCAGGTAGGCATCAAGCCTCTTCTTCAATGCCCCCAGGGTAGGAGCCAGCACCACTTCCCTAGGAAGTTGGTTCCAGCTCCTAGCCGCCCCGACTGTGAAATAGTTCTTGCGGATGTCTGGTCTAAACCTCGTCTCCCACAACTTGTGTCCATTGTTCCTTGTCATGCCAGTGGGCGCAAGGGGAAACAGTGTCTCCCCCAAACCCTTCTGGTCCCCCCAGTGAGTTTATAGACAGTCACCAGGTCCCCCCTCAGCCTTCTCTTGTGAAGGCTGAACAGGTTCAGGTCCTGCAGTCTTTCAATGTAGGGTCTGCCCTGTTGCCCCTGGATCATATGAGTGGCCTCCTCTGGACCCTCTCCATGTTGTCCACATCCCTCCTGAAGTGCGGCGCCCAGAACTGGCTGCAGTACTCCAGCTGCGGCCTGACCAGTCGCATAGAGGGGGAGGGTCACCTCCCTGGCTCTACTTGAGATGCACCTGTGGATGCACGACAAGGTGCGGTTAGCCTTGCCAACCGTGACCTCGCATTGTCGGCCCAAGTTCATCTTGGAGTCAATAATGACTCCCAGATCCCTTTCTGCATCCCTGCTCTCAAGGGAGTTTCCCATCTTATAAGTGTGCTGCTGGTTTCTACTGCCCACGTGCAGCACCCTGCACTTGTCAGTATTGAAACACATTCTGTTTGTCAGCCCACTCCTGTAACCTATCCAGATCTTGCTGCAGTCTTTCCCTCCCTACTAGCATGCTCACCTCACCCCGAATTTTGGTAACATCAGCGAATTTAAACAGGTTGCTTTTCACGGTTGTCCAAATCGCTAATGAAGAAATTGAACAGCGCAGGCCCCAGGACCAAGCGCTGGGGGACCCCGCTGCCCACTTCCCCCCAGGACGAATATGACCCGTCCACCACCACCCTCTGAGTACGACCCTTGAGCCAATCTGCAATCCATCTGACTGTGTAGGCATCAATGCCACAGTCGCCTAGTTTTTTAATGAGGATGGGGTGGGACAGTGATGATGATGTTGAATGGTGCTGGTCCAAGGAATGAGTCTTGGGAGACACCACTGCCCACACTTCTCCAGGTAGAAACCGACCCACCCACCCCCATTCTCTGGGTGAATCCCATAAGCCAATTTTCTACCCACCTGACCGTGTAATCATCCACGTCACACCTGTTTAGTTTATTTCCAAGAATGGGATGAGACACTGTATCAAAGGCCTTTTTAAAATTCATATAAATAATCTATCTCCAGCCTGTACCAGTGCAGGACAGACTGGGGGCCGATCATCCCCTTCCCTCATTCCCAGAAAAAAGACACCATGAAAATCAGTTTAAAAAAAAAAAAAAATGCCCCAAAGCTCTCCGTTTAATTTTTTTTCCATCTCTCCATTGCTTTTGGTTGGATTCATGCCCACTTTTTTTTTCCACCCCTCTGCAAATCTCCCACTGCCACTGCCAGGCTGGTATGTGCAGCTTGTGTCATAATGTATTTTGGGGGAAGTCCAGACAAATATATACATTCAGGGAATTATATAGGTATCAAGTGTGTCCTTGTGCAAAGGCTGGGCTGCATCCTGGGCTGCATTAGTAGGAGTGTTGCTAGAGCGAGGGAAGCAATTCCTCCCCTCTACTTGGCACTGGTGTGGACCCCCACTACAGAAAGGATGCGGACACATTGGAGTGGGGGGCAATGAAGATGGTTTAGGGGCTGGGAGACATGATGTGCGAGAGGCTGAGGGAATTGGGCTTATTTAGCCTGGAGAAGACTGAGGGAGGACAGAATAGCAGTCTTTAACTCCCTGCAGGGTGGTCCAAAAGAGGATGAAGCTGGACTGTTCACAGCAGTGACAGATCAAGGAGCAGTGGGTTCAAGTTGCAGCAAGGGGAATTGAGTTTGGATAATAGGAAAAAAACTCTCACTGGGAGGGTGGTGAAGCACTGGAACAGGTTACCCAGAGAGGTGGTGGAGTCTCCATCCTTGGAGGTTTTCAGAACTGGCTAGACAAAGCCTTGGCTGGGATGATCTAGTTGGGGATGGTCCTGCTTTGAGCAGAGGAGTTGACTAGATGTGACCTCCTGAAGCCCCTTTCAAGACTGATCTGCTATAAATCAATAATAAATGTACTCACATAAAGAGCCATACATGGCCACCAGGGCTTCTTACATGAAAGAAGTGGCCTGGCACTTGGTATAACTTGAGCCCTGTCCCACGAAACAAGTAGCTCTTTGTTACAGACTGGAAGGCAGATACAGCTAATTGCAGGACCGAGGCAGGAAGGGACTGTGAAGAGGCTCAGAGAAGAAGAGAGAACTTACCAGTGTGAGCGGAAGTGACCCTGAGGTGAGGAATCATATTGTGGCCAGATCAATCTTTCTAGCTGCTGCGTTAGTCAGATCGGTGCCCCACACAGCCACTTCCCTATATCCTGGGAGGAATCTACCCCAGCAAGAAGCTTGTCTGAGGAGATGGAGCAGGAAAGTGTGGAAACTTTTTCCTAAAGCTCTGCAGATTCACCCCGGGAATGGGACCAAGACCAGGTACCAGTCTTGGAGCTCGGACACCACAGAAGGGCTTGGCAGAGCACGGCACCGAGAGCCTGGAACCCAAAAGCAAAGAAGAACTAATCACAGGACGCCGGACAGACAGGAAAGGTCTTTGTTTGCTTTCTTCCTGGTGGAACGTCGGGTTTATTTAACTGGGGGAAAAAAAGGATTAAGACAGTGGGAAAAGGCTGGGCTAGGCGTGTCTAAGAAGGGAGTCAGACTGTAAGTACCTAACGGACTGTAAGGAGTAGCGCAGATTGTGCTGATTGACTGTGAGGGTTTTTTTGGGTCTTTTTTTTAAATTAAAATCCTGAGCAACGTGACAGGTAAATCACGAGACCCCAAGCAGAAAGCAGGGGGAAAATATATATATACGACAAAAACATTGGGAAGCAAATAAGACTGTGACTTCCCAAAGGGTAAATACTTATTTGAGGTTGGTCACTCGAGGTGCCACTCCATCCTATCTCTGGTGAGGCATACTGCTTTCCTGCAAAAACTGTAATAGGCCTGGTGAGCTGGAGGTAACCTACTGGAGAATAGGGTACAGAAACTCTTTTGAGGAGAAATTAATTTGGCATAGACAGGAATACTAAACAACTATCAATTGTGTATTAACAACAGGTTGATGTTTGGCTCTGGCATAAGGTAAGGTTGGAGCCCCCGTAGGAGAAAACTGGATGCCACAGTGATTAAACTTCAACACAGCAACACCTCCTGAGTTATAAGATAGATCAAGGCATGGCAGGTGACGGCCAGCCTGCAATTATTGGTTAATTATTCAGGACAGTGAGGCTCTGGCTCACAGCAGAGACCCACAAGACACCTGGACATCAAGGGCCTCATCCTGTATCATGCCCCTCTGACAGAGACCCGTAATACATACAGACAGAGTCCAGACAGCTCTTCCCACACAGAGGACAGATGTGGCTTCTCCCCTCTATGGATGCAGTTGTGCTGGGCCAGGTGGGATGTGGTTTCGAGACACACGCACACATACACACATGGCAGGCGGGGTCTGAACAGCACTGGTAGGGAAGGCTTGGTCCAGTCTACACCCACCTTCCTGCCCATGCCCTGTCACCCCTGCTGGGAAAACCTTCGTGATGGTGAGTCTGTCCGTCTGCAGATGATGATTGGCGAGTGAGTGTTCACTGGTTGTGACCAGCATCAGGAGCTCCCCAGGGCTGTGTCTGTCCATCTGCACTGCTCTGCTTCCCACAGCTCTGGCAGAGATGCCCACATCTGTCTGTACAACAAATATCCAGCCACAGCCACAGCCAGCACGAGAATCCCAAGCACTATGAGAACTACTTTTTGAGCAGTGACTGCATTACAAAGGGCGGCAAAGGGCAGGGGAGCAGCAGGCACCCAGGGGTACAGCGTTCTGGAGAGGTTGAAAAGCAAAATCTGCCAGACTGGGCTCAGATGGCAGCAGCAGCTCCTTGCAGATCTGATGGGCACAGCAGATGGCCAGGGACAGGTCCTGGTGGCACTTGAAGCCAGCTATCTTGGGAAGGGCAGCCTATTGGGAAAGCAGTTCTCCCTGGCAGGGGCCAGCTGCTTTTCAAGAACAATGGGAAAGGCACAGGCTCCAAGACTGATACAAAGATCATCCCCTTGCAGGTTGTCCCAGAGTCTGGGCGGGCCTCAGCCTGAGGTGTTTCCTATTAGCCACTCTGCCCAATGAAACCTTGGGGACCATCTACTGGGTCCTTTGGGGTCTGCAGTGCCCTACAAGGCCTGAAGGCTGCGTGATATTATTTTACACTCCAGCAGCAGGAAGCTGCTTCCCTGAATGCAGCCACTGGTGAGAGCCAAGCAGGTAAGCATCCACAAGCCCTCCCTGCACTTCTGGAAGAATTACGGATGCTCCTGGGTGTGAGTACACTGGTGTTTGGCCAGGCGAGAGCAGTCGTGGAAGCTATCCTCACACACAGAGGTGTGAAGTCTTTTCTCCCCTGTGTGGATGCATGGGTGTCCAGGCTGGAAAACTGGGTGAAGCTCTTCCCACATTCAGAGAAATGATGTTGCTTCTTTGCTGTGTGGATATACTGGCCAGCCTGAAGGAGTGGGTGAGCCTCTTCCCAGTCAGAGCACTTTTATGGCTTCTCTCCCATATGGATGTGCTGGCATCATACCAGACTGCAAGAATAGGTGAAGCTCTTCCCCCACACAGAGCACTGATGTGGCTTTCATCTATGTGGATACTCTGGGGGATGGCCAGACCGGAGGAACTGGTGAAGCTCTTCCTACACAGAGGACAGATGTGGCTTCTCCCCTCTGTGGATGCATTTGTGCTGGGCCAGGTGGGCTACAATAGCGAAGGTCTTCTCACACTCAGGGCACTGATGTGGTTTCTCCCCTGTGTGTGGCCAGGCTGAAAGACGGTGAAGCTCCTTGAACACTCAGAGCACTTCTCTCATGTGGATACGCTGGTACAGGGGCAAGTAGAAGGAACTGGTAAAGCTCTTCCCACACAAACAGTCTACATAGATGTAGATTCTTCCCTGTATGGATCCAAACAGTGAGTGTTTAAAAACGAGAGGGGAGGCTGGAATGTCCTAGTCCAAGGAGACAGACAGAGGGGAATTCCTTCACAGATACACTGGTGCTGGGCCAGGTAGGATGAATTGGTGAAGCTCTTCCCACACATAGATCACTGATATGGCTACTCCCCATTGTGGATGTGCTGAGCTGGGCAAGGATAGGAGGTCTGGGTGAAGCTCTTCCCACACAGAGCACACTGATGTGGCTTATCACCTGTGTGGATATTGCTGGGCAATGACTAGGTCATAGGAACGGCTGAAGTTCTTCCTACACACAGAACACTGACGTGGCTTCTCCCCTGTGTGGATGTGCTGGTGATGGGCCAGGTGGGAGGGCTGGGTGAAGCTCTTCCCACACTCAGAGCAGAGCACTGATATGGCTTCTCCCCTGTGTGGATGCGCTGGTGATGGGCCAGGTTGTAGGATTGGGCAAGCTCTTCCACACATAGAGCACTGATATGGTTTCTCCCCAGTGTGGACACACTGGTGCTGGGCCAGGTGGGAGGCCCAGGTGAAGCTCTTCCCACACACAGAGCACCAATGTGGCTTCTCCCCTGTGTGGATACGTTGGTGTTGTGCCAGACTGGAGGAGTGGGCGAAGCTCTTTCCACACACAGAGCACTGATGTGGCTTATCACCTGTGTGGATACGCTGGTGAATGGCGAGGTCAAAGGAACGGCTGAAGCTCTTCCCACACGCAGAGCATCGATGTGGCTTCTCCCCTGTGTGGACAAGCGTTGGTGATGGGCCAGGTCGGATGAACTGGTGAAGCTCTTTCCACAATGGGAGCACTGATATGGCTTCTCCCCAGTGTGGATGCGTTGATGCTGGGCCAGGTGGGAGGTCTGGGTGAAGCTCTTCCCACACACAGAGCACTGATGTGGCTTCTCCCCTGTGTGGATACGTTGGTGTTGTGCCAGATTGGAAGAATGTTTGAAGCTCTTCCCACACACAGAACACTGATATGGCTTCTCCCCTGTGTGGATGCGTTGGTGCTGGTCCAGGTAGGACGAGCTGGTGAAGTAACTTCTTCCTACACAGAGAACACTGATATGGCTTCTCCCCAATGGATGCGCTATGGATGCGCTGGTGTCGTGGTGCAGATGGGAGGAGTGGGTGAATCTCTTCCCACACTCAGAGCACTGATGTGGTTTCTTCACTTTATGGATGCACTGGTGCACGGCAAGGTGGGAGGAACCGGTGAAATTCTTCCCACACTCAGGGCACCCATGTGACAGAGCCTGGTAGTGAGGGGCAGTGAAATATTTTCCAGCACTCATGGGAGAGGTGGGATTTGCCCCTGGGCTTGGTGGTCACCTCCTGCTTCCCTCTCAGACCCTTCCCACTGGCTTGGTTTGGATGCAGGGTCTCTTTCCAGTGGAACTTTGCCTTATGGCACTTCATCCACAAATCCTTCCCTGTGCCCAGGGCTCTCTCCGGCTTCTGTCCTTTCTCCACTCTCATGCCCAAGAGAAGATGGCTCCTGCTTCACTGATACTGTTCTCCCTCAGCTTCTGGGGGTCTCCCCTGGCTCTGGAGCCGCTGTTCTTCCTGAGGTCTCAGGGACTCCATCTCAGCCAAAGCCCCAGTGAAAGACCAGGGTGGCTCCAGGTTTGCAAGCCCTTCTTCCAGACTCTGCTTCTCAACTCTGCTCAGCCAGGCACCTCCTGCATGGGGAAAAGAAACTCCATCTTATTCCCTGCCCTGCTGGCACAGGCCAAATATTGCTGAGATGAGCATGCGAGCATGAAGAGAACAAGGTCTTCCTGCCAAACCACAAGTGCTAGGTGCAAGAGAGGGGCATGTCTCTGTGCCGGGTTAATGTCCCCTGCTCAGTGGAGGTGAGAACCAGACCCTCAGTGTTTCTGGCCCAGCTGTCATCACATCCCCTGCAGGAGAAAGCCATGTGGGACATATTAAGATAGGACCTAGATGGCTTCCTGCTCTAAGGACCCCAGAAGACTAGAAGCAGAATCAGCAGAAAGGAAGAAGGAATGTCTCTAAGGGCTGCTCTGTTCCACAGCATTACCAGGTCCAGGGGTAGATGATATTAAACCCTCCACTTGGCTAGGCTGACATGCTCTGGAAGCCAAAGTGCATTGGTGAGACTGCTCTCCATTGCTTGCCCATGGAGTCTGGCAGCCCTGAGACCAGCATCTGGTACCAGGATGGACAGCCTCACAGTGAATTTCTGGGGCTCACCAGCAGTCAGGGTTGTGTGGGGAGAATGGCCCTACTCTTGACCAGCTGCTTTTCCTTGGTAGAAAAAGCCCATGTAGTTTGTCCCTCCTGCCTCCAAACCTGCTCTGGGAGAGGAGGATTTAGAGCTGGGGGTCTCTTTCCTGGAAGGAACAGGGCTGTGCCTCCTTCTTGTCTCCAGGGAAAGGTCTGGAGATTGGAATGGGTCTATGTGAATTTCCTCTGCTACTGAGGCCCAGGTGGCCTGCATGTCACCAGAACAGTATACCTGGTTGTCCCCTAGCAGTTGTAGTCAGGAGGAGTAGAAGGGAAAGGCTGCTTGTCTCCACAGCTTTGAGTTTCAGTGCATGGGAACACCACCTCCCTGGACACATGACTGCAGAAGCTATTCAAGGTCAGAAAACAGGAAGGGCAGCACCAGGCAGGTTTGCAGGTTCCAGGCCCCGTCACTGTGGGCATGGAGCATTTCTGAGAGGGGAGGTGGGGGAGGGGGCAGCCACAACTCACCTGGCAGCAGGTCCTCCGACTTTGAGATGTCCCCACGGTCCTCATCAAAACAGACCCAGAGCTCCTTCTGTCCTCGCACAATGCAGCAGATTAAGTCAGGTGCGAGACCATGATATCCTGTTTGGGGCAGTGGTTAAAAAGCATTCATGACTGGGTACTGGATGCCAAATAGCCCACTGGGATTTGGGGAATGGATCCAATGAACTCAAAATTCTACTGGAGCCTTGAAGGAAAAGGGAGGGTGGACATTTAGGAAGCAAGACATTATGGCCTTTGTCACCCAGGGGCTGGTCATAGGAAACAAAGTACCCACCACTTTGAGGTATAAAATAGGTGTGAGACTGACAGAACTCCCAGACAGGGGGTGTAGATGCAGTGACGTGCTCAAGGGAGAAAGATGAAGCTTTCACTATTTACAAGGCACCAAAATGAAGAGATGCTGGACACACTGGTGGCTGGATAACATCTGTTTTATCAGTGTGATTCCAGGTAAAGGAATGGAAGTGAGTCTTTTCTCTGGGAACTTTTAAAGAGGCCTGGCAGCAGCAAACAGAGTCCAGGTCAAGATGGTTGACCAAGTCGCAGCTTAATGAAACCAATCAAAGTTAACCTTTTTTTGGGCTTTAAAAATCCCAAACACAGTATTTCAATGTAGGCATCCAGTTCCAGAATACTTCATCATTCCACCCCTTTCGTGCTCTTTCCAGCAGAAATTTCCCATGCTGTCCACCTGGGAGATTTTGGAGCCATGTTAGAACCGTGGTGGTCCAGGAAACATGCTAGAGGCAAAAAAAAATTGTGAGCAGTATCTTGAGACTTGGGGGTCATCACTGAGCACAAGATGAACATGAGCCTGCAATGCGATGCTGCGGCTAGTAAAGTGACCGTAACTCTGCCTTGCATCCATAGATGCTTCTCAAGCAAATCCCGGGATGTCATTCTCTCCTTGTTCTTGGGCTTGGTGAGGCTGCAGCTGGAGTCCTGTGTCCAGTTTTGGGCTCCATGTTTCGGAAAGGATGTGGAGAAGCTTGAGGGAGTCCAGAGGAGAGCCACGCGCATGATCAGAGGTCAGGAAAACAGATATGATGGGCTGAGAGCCCTGGGGCTCTTCAGCCTGGCCAGGGTCTGGAACACAAGCTCATTGAACAATCATCCAATCCACTGGGAGGACCATGCCAGAAGAAGAGAATCAGCACACTCGCATGGAAATCCTGTAGGGTTTGAAACAAAGGTCCTGGGAGTCCTGGATATGGACAAGATAAGGCAGAAGAGATACCTCTTGCAGCGTAGAAGTCCATAATGTAGGGATGGTTGACATGGTCTTCGCTGAGCAACAAAAAGCCTTAAGGCTCTTCCCAAAGGAAGTCCTTCAGGGGAACCAGGAAGAAAAAAGCACTAGAAAAGCAAATTGACCTGGTACAAGGTAAGTCCCCCAGCTCTGCCCACAAGCCAGAACAACCCCTGTATCAGAGATCCTCTGGAAACAACAACCAGTTTTCACCAGTCCTGCACCAAGCCCACCTCTTTTTATCACTGTGATAACATGCAGAGGGATGATGGGAGGAGGGAACAACAACTTCTGTCAATGTCAGAGCAAGCCTGGGAAACAGGTCTCCAAGTAAACGCAGTCAAGCCAGAGCCTGTGGCCCATGGATCAAGACTGTAAGAAGGAACATGGAGAAGCTTCCAGGGATCTGGAGAAGAAGTTCCCAGATCCCATCACATGTGCACAGGTTGCTAGAGATGAAGTCAAGGAAATGCTAATCCCAGGGCTGGTAGCAGCATGGGCTGATAAGTCTTCCATTACGTTCTCCTGGGTCATAACTGAAAGGAAGAGAAAGGGGTTTCAGACAGCACTGACTGAACACACTCAGTGTTAGATGTGGGACAGGACATGCTACGTGGGACAGAGAAGAAATCAGACCCACTCCCTGAGGAAGAGCTGGCAGTGAGTTTTTCTGTCCAATCAATTGCGGATGACATGACCACACTGAGAAGGGAAAGGGAGATACCCTCACCAATGAATAGCAACAACATGGTGGCTGGGGGGGGCACGGTGGCAGGGGGCCTGAGTTGACAAGCGCTGACCAGCAGTCAGTGACCACCTGCAGGCACTGCCAGCAGGAGATGCCACTGGCAGTGTTGCCGGTGGGCTGGCGAGCAGCAAATACCTGCAAGCGCTGCTGAGTGTCAGCAGCGCCTTTTTGTAGTGGGTTTGCCACACACACTGCCACCCGCTATGCGTTGCCCTTGACCGAGACTGGAAGCACCAGAGGTTACAAGAATGGAGGACTCAAGTGAAGACAGCCAGATCAAATGAAGTGGAAAATGTTGGTGTTAAACATGAGAGAAGCATGATCATGCATGGAGCTGTAGGGAGGAGATGGATTTCAACCCCCAGGAAAAGTTCCTGAGGATGAGAGTGCTGAGCAGCAGGGAGAAGACAGTAAGTGTCAGCGCTGGCATGGCTGTGGGGAGAAGCCTGAAAAGCTTTACCCAGGGAAACGAGGGCTCGCCAGTTCCTCAGCATCTGGTCCCGGTAAAGCCCCTTCTGTGCCTCTTCCAGCAGCTCCCACTCCTCCCGCGTGAAATACACAGCCACGTCCTCAAAGGCCTCCAGGAGCTGCAGGCACAAGCATCCGTGTCACCCAGTTCAGCTTCTTCCAGCCCCCACCGCCCTCTCCAGAATCCCTCTGTGCAACACCTCTCTGCAGGCTGGGCCATGACACCCAGCAGTGCAAAATGCCCCCTTCTGCACTGACAGGAGATGTGGGTGCAGCCATGGATCCACGTGCATTGCCCGAACCAAGCCCATCACATTGTATGTGCTTGGCCCCGAGAGGCAGCACTTTTAGACCCAGGCATTCCCGTGCCAGCACCCCTGGCTATCCACTGGGGACGAGCTCTGGCTAACACCACCTGGGTGTGGCTGCAGCCCCGTCACAAGACTTGTCTCTCCTTAGCTCTCTCAGCTCCCCAAACTCTCAACCGCACCTCTGTCTCCTCCCAAGCACTGCCCCAGTGGCACTCCCACCCCCAGCTGGAGCTGGTGCCCTGTTCACCTCTGTGTTCTCCACCTGCTTCTCCAGCCTCCCCTGCAGTTCGCTCAGCTCAGGGGTCAAAGAGCCCTTCTCTCTCAGCCTCCCTGGGGGAGTCCTTGGCTGCTCCGGGTTTGCAGGCCCTTCTTCAGGAAGGTGTTGATGAGCTTTGCTCCTGGTTCCTGCACCTGTGGGTGGGAAAGACAATGCATAGGTCAGGCCTGGTGCTGCTGCCAGGGGAAAGCCCTGCTGTTCTCCCGTACTGGCCTGTGACTGCGGCAGCCAGAGCCTGTGGTGTGTGGGAGAGCAGGGAGATGGAGAACAACCGCTGCAGCACTCAGACCCACGCCCCAGCCTGCACCCGGCCCCTCACCTGACTCTGGGCCTGGCATGGGCTCCTCTCTGGGGCCACGAGGGGGCTGGTCCTGAGGCCCTGGGCTGTCCCACTCTGCTGCCTCCTCCAGAGGCACATCCACAGTTTGGGCCTGTGCCTCCTCCAGCCAGGGATCACCAGGCTGCTGCAGTGCCCCAGAGGGCTGCATCTGGTCTGAGGCCAGCTCCTCGACCTTCACACTCACCGTGACCTGGGGACAAGAGGCACATATCACCAGGGAGCTGGGACTGGGAGACGGGGTGGCAGGAGACATCCCCCAGGCACATGGAGACGGGGCTGGCAGCATCCACGGTCAGGGTGAAACGCTCCCACGTGGAGCTCCTCATCCTCCACCTGCCCCAGCCAAACCCCCTCAGCCAGGGTCTCCGCCTCGTCCCAGGTTTCCACCCCGCGCCCCGACGCCCAGCTCCACATCTCCCGGGGCAGGACAGCCAGGGCCAACGCCAGCACCACCAGCTCCACCGCCTACTCCTGGCCGCGGCCTTGGCAGCGCTCCCGCAGGCGGATGCAGACCTCCCGCAGGCCCTCGGCTCCCGGCAGCGCAGCCCTGGATGTGCCGGCTCCAGGTCGCCGGCGTGGGGAGCTCGTGCCCCGGTGCCGGCGGTGGGGGCTGTGGGGGCCCCGTGGGCACAGTGGGGCTGCACGGGCCGCTTCACCTCCTGCCCCCGCATCTCCCGCGCTGGCCCGGCTCCGGCTCCCGCCCCTGCTCCACTTCCTGCCGGGTGACGCGCCCCGATCCCGGCCTGGGCCACGCGAGGGACTCGCCCTGCCCGGACACTGCCCGGGCGCTGCTCCTCCAGCGCCCCGGGGCCGCGCCAGGCTGGCAGGGGCCCACGGGTGCCAGGGGCTCCAGCCGCCGGGAGAGGCCTCAGCCCCGCCGGGGGCTCCGCTCCGCTCCCGGCGCCCGGCGCCTCCGGCAGCGCCCGGCCCCCCGCTCTGCAGGGAAGGAGGCGGCGCGGCTCAGACCGGGGCACCGACCCTGCCCCAGGCCCAGGCTCTGCCCAGCCCCGGGAGGTCATGTGCATGATGACGTCACGGAGCGGGGCGCGTCCTCGCGGACTGGCGGGGAGGGGCCGGTCGGCGCTGGGGGGCCCCGCCCCCCCGGGACGGGGCGTCCCGCCTTTGCCGGGGACTCGCCCCCGCCCGCCCGGGCCCGGAGAGCTGCGCTCCCCGGTGACGGGCACGGCCCGGCCGCCTTCCCCTCCCGGCCGGGCCCTAGGGGGCCTCCTGCGCCGCCGCCAGCCCCGCCCGGGGCCGCTGGCGCAGGGTGCGAGCAGGGCCGGGGGGCAGAGCCCGAGCCAGCGGGCAGGGCGGAGGCAGGAGCCGGGAGGGCAGCGAGGCGGCGCCCGGGGGCGGGACCAAGAGCTTCCCGTCTGCCCGGCCGGGCGCGCTGGCTCTCCGGGGCTGCGGCCCCAGCCGGGCTGGGCCTGGCTGGCTGCCGGCCTCTGGCTCGGGGCGTCATCGCACTCCTGCTCCGTACATCTGCACGGCCGGCCTGGGGCAGACATTAGGCTTTAACGGGAATAAGTGTGCTCTGCACCCACTGCAGAAGAGAAGTTTGGCACACGTGTACGATTTGCACCCCCTGCCAAGGCAGAGTCTGCTCTGCTTGCTGCCAATCTAAGTTACAGCGCTTAGAGATAAAACCGTAGCTTAGATCAAGTCCACCTCAGCCTTTTTGAGTGTCTCTGCTCGCCAGGGTCCCCAGACCGGGCGCCTCCACTGTCCGTCCAGATGCTGCGGGATCCATTGGCTTGTGCCACGATGTTACATCGGTCCCACCGAGCGCTTCCCACCAGCACAGCCCAAAGGGCTGTCGCAGCAGAGGCTGGGGCTGCTGTCGCCCTGCTCCCCGCGCAGAGGACGGCACAGCGAGGGCACAACTGCTGAGCTGGGCACAGCTCTCCCCAGTCCCCGTCCAGGGCTTTAGTCCCGGGCCCATGCTGCAAACTGTTGAGCAAGCCGGCTGTGTCTGAGGTTCAGGCCCCCCGGGGCGTCACGTCACCCACCGAGCCGTGCTCAGGCCCCCAGCCGCATGTCAGCTTGCTTGGCCTGGCGGGGGTGTGCAGAGGGGTCCTGACTGCCGCCTGGGCCTGGGCTGAGCCGGGCGGATCATGGGTCCGGCGCTGAGAGGGACAGTCACGCTCGGGGGAGAGCAGAGCTGGTCCCTGACCCTGCGGGTAGAGGAGGAGGCCAGCTTGACCCACAGTAACATGGACGGCTCCGAGTTGACACCAGGGAGGACCCGGGTCTCCGCTTCGTGACCCGTGGGCAGGTGGCCCTGACCAAGGCTGAGCTACAAGTCGGTGTCTCCCATTTCTCCCTCCTGCTCGTTGCAAACAACAACAACCGCGTCCTGGGCTGTATGCACAGGAGCGTCACGTGTCCGTCACGGGAAATGACCCTTCCCCTCTATCCAGCACTGGGGAGGCCTCACCAGGGCCTTTCTGACCACGACAAGGGCCAGACATCGGAGCAGGCTGCCTAGGGGAGCGGTGGCATCTCCGTGATGGGAAACCTTGAGAAGCAGGTTGGACGGACACTTGGCGGGGATGGGTTACTCAGGGATGGCAGCCCCGGGATCTGGGGGCTGGACTAGGTGACCTTGTGAGGCCCCTTCCAGTCCTCCTGTTCAATGATCCCGTGTCCCTGGAGACACATCTGTCCACATGGAGCCTGTCAGGTCTCCTCAGTGAGGGATTTTCCTGTGTAACATGGATGGAAATCTCTTCCCACATGGTTTGTGCTTATTTTAATTAGTGCTTGAAGTTAGAGTTTCAGGAGCATTAAACCAAACGCCAAAGCCAGGCCCAGCCCCTTCCATGTACCCCGCCCTGCGGCCCACTGTTAAGAAAGCTCCTGATGGTCTCTCCGGGCCACCTGCCTCTCCCGTTTAACCAGCATCTCCCCTCCTGCTCCTCTCCGCGTATCACCTCCACCCATCACGAGGCAGCTCCGGCCTTCTCTAGAGATGCTCCTGTCCTGCGCTGCAGACCGCCCAGCCTGCGTGCTGGTCACCAGTGAGGAGGCAGTCGGGCCCTGCCCTGGCCCTCTGCCATGTGCAGACAACACCCCTTCAGCAATGGCAGGTGGTTCCTGCTGTGATTTATGCCCTGATTTCTTGCTGTGAATCCAGTGCAAGATGTTAAAAATCATCATAAAAGGTTGCTACCTAGACTCCGGTTTATCCAATAAGCAAATGACAATGCAGCACCTTTAGGTTTGAAATTGACATTGCTCCGCCTACGCCCCAACCCCTTTTAGGTTTTCTTTGACTATGCTTTCTTGGGACATGCTTTCCCAGGATGTGTTGGGTGTGCCAGGCAGTTGGATCCAGTTTTATCATCAAGGCTGAACCCTGAGCAAAAAACCGTTAGGTCACCTAATCTTACAGCTACGGGGCCCAGTCAGTTCCAGAAACAGTTAATTTTATCAATTTGGTTAAACTTGTGACAGACAAGTTACGTTTGCGGTTTACAAACTTATAAGCTTTATATTAACTAATATTACCTGTTTAGGCAAAATACCAAATGCCTCTAAGAAGCACATATTTATTGCTTATTAATCCCTCTGGTTCTGGCTGTCACAGGGTTTAAAGCACATTTCCAAGTTTGCTGATGACACTAAGATGTGGGCGAGGTGGACACGCTTGAAGGGAGAGAGAGGCTGCAACTGGATTTAGACAGACTACAAAAGTGGGCAGATGAAAGTAGGATGGGGTTCAACGTAGATAAATGCAGGGTGCTGCACTTTGAAAGAAGGAGTCCACAGCACACAGCCCGGCTGGGGAGCTCCCCTCTTGAGAGCACAGAGGCAGAACTGGATCTTGGAGTCATTATTGACTCCAAGGTGAACATGAGCTGGCAATGCCAGACTGCAGCCAGCAAGGCCAGCCAGACCTTGTCATGCATCCACAGATGCATCTCAAGCTGGTCCAGAGAGGTGATCCTCCCCCTCTGTGCGACACTGGTCAGAATCATAGACTCACAGAAGTCGGGTCGAAGGGACCTTGTAGATCTTCCAGTCCGACCCCCGGCCTGGGCAGGAGAAAAACTGGACTCAAATGACTCCAGCCAGGTAGGCATCAAGCCTCTTCTTAAAGATCCCCAGGGTAGGAGCCAGCACCACTTCCCTCGGAAGTTGGTTCCAGTTCCTAGCCGCCCTGACCGTGAAGTAGTTCTTGCGGATGTCTAATCTAAACCTACTCACCAACAACTTGTGTCCATTATTCCTTGTCATGCCAGGGGGTGCTCGGGGAAACAGTGTCTCCCCCAAACCCTTCTGGTCCCCCCAGTGAGTTTACAGACAGTCACCAGGTCCCCCCTCAGCCTTCTCTTGTGAAGGCTGAACAGGTTCAGGTCCCGCAGTCCTTCATAGATTTCATAGACAAAGGCCTTGCTGAAGTCTAGAAGGACTACATCCATGGCAACACCTGCATCCATTGCCTTTGTGACCTGATCGTAAAAGGCAATCAGGTTGGTCTGACAAGACCTGCCCCTAATGAAACCCTGCTGGTTGCCCTTGAGCAACATCCTTGAAACCGGCCCATCACAGATGTGCTCCTTGAGGATCTTCTCAAAGAGTTTCCCAAGGATAGAGGTAAGACTGACGGGCCTATAGTTGCCCGGGTCCTCTCTCTTCCCTTTTTTGAAGATGGGGACCACGTTAGCTATCTTCCAGTCATCTGGCACCCGCCCGAGCACCACGAGCGCTCGTAGAGCCGTGCCAGTAACCCCTGTTAGTTCCCTCAACACCCTGGGGTGGAGAGCATCTGGACCCACTGACTTGAACATGTCCAGCCCCTCCAGAAGCTCTCTAACCCAGTCCTCCCCAACCTGAGCTCTGGAGGCGTTCCCCTTGAGTCCATCTGGCATCCCAGCGAGGAAGTCCCGGTCCCTGCCCAAGAAAACGGAGGTGAAGAATTGGTTAAAGAGGTTCACTTTCTCCTCTGGCACAACCACCAGGCTGCCCGGCGTATTTTGCAGGGGCCCCACATTACCCGGTGCCTTCTTCATCCCCCCTATATATTTGAAAAAGGACTTTTTATTATCCTTGATCTTGGACGCTAGTCCTAGATCCATGTCCGCCTTAGCTTTCCTGACAGCCCCGCTACAGGCCCAAGCAGAGGAGGTATACTCCTCTTTGGAGATAGCACCTCCCTTCCACTGGGTGTATGCCGCTTTTTTGGGAAGCAGGCATTCCCGGACGCCCTTGGTGAGCCAGGGGGGCTTTCGGGCACTCTTGCCCCCCTTGCTTCTTGTTGGGATGGACTCCCCTTGGGCCCTGAGTATCGTTTCCTTAAGGAATGACCACTCGCCCTGGACACTGAGTTCCCCTGCCCTCAAGGACCCCAGCACCTCTCCCCCTAGTCTCCTCAACTCGTTGAAGTTGGCCCTCCTAAAGTCTAGGGCTACCGTCTTGCTGCAGGCCCTCGACACCCTGCGCTGGACGGTGAATTCCAGCAAGCGATGATCGCTGTCACCCGGGTGGTCAAGATCCTGGAGGCCCCTGACCAGGTCATCGCCTGTGGCCAGGACCAGGTCCAACAGGGCATTTCCTCTGGTGGACCGTGCACCTCCTGGATTAAGTGGAGGTCCTATATCTCAGCTAGGAACCGCCTGGAACGGTCCGTCCTGGCTGACTGTTCCTCCCAGCAGATATCAGGGTAATTAAAATCACCCATGACCACTACATCCCTCGCCTTAAGTGCCTCACAGGCCACAGCTGGAGTACTGCGTCCAGTACTGGGCGCTGCACTTCAAGAGGGATGTGGACCACACGTCCTCCCAAGATGCACAGCCCCATCTTGCATGGATGCATCTCCTTTGTGTACCACACATCAGCAATCACTGTGCAGTGCTGGCGGTCCAGGGGCACACAAGTGGCTGCCCCCTCTGGCACAACACAGTGCCACATGGGGACCCCTACACAGACACAGTGCAGTGGCCAGACCCTCTTGTGGGGAGCAGGCTAAGGGAGGAGCAGAGGGGTCCCACACCCCAGAAGCTTGGCGGGGGGGAAGATAGATTCCTCACCCACGCACTGGGGGAAACCCTATAGGGCATAGGGGTTCCCCCAGTCTTTGGGGAGGGGAAGGCAGCGACCCTGGACACCCGGGTTCTGCTCTCACCTGGCAGCTGGCCCTGGCACCGGTAGTGGATGGGGGCGCGTGTGGTGGAGGCAAAGGTCACCATACCCAGTACCAGAGAGCAGGGATCATGGTGCCCCTGCTGCCCCCTGGCCCGGTGGAGAGAGGAAAGTACGAGTCAAACACCCCTCACCCCCACCAAGGGAGACTCCCTCCCCTCCCCTAAGTGCAGGGGGACAGGGCCAAATCCCCAGCGCCTGTTCCCACCACAACTCAGGCATGTGAGGCCCTCCCTGCACACAGACACATGCTCACAGCTCTAGCATCTAGTCCAATCCCCTGCTCAAAGCAGCAGGCTCCACAGACCACTAGTTGCCCTGATGACCGAGTGAGCTAAAACACTGAGATCAGTGGAGCACGAGTTCCAGGCACCTGCTACCCATTAGGTTGATTACATGACTCACTGGTGAACTGCCAATAAATGTAGCCCAGACACATGTACAAAGCAATCCTCACACAATGAATGGGTGAATCATGCAGTTAATGTAGACTGGCCACATGTGCAAAGCAATTGTCATGCAATGAACAGGTGACTCATGTAGCATGGATACACATACAAAGGAATCGCCATGCAATGAACAGATGAATCGTGCAATAACTGCAGCTTGGCCACATGTGCCAGTGATCACACAATGAACTACTCAATCGCATAAATGTAGCCTCACCACACGTGCGAAATAATTTTTACAAAATTAACAGGTGAATCACAAAAAATGTGGCCCAGTCACAGTTGCAAAGTAATTGTCAGGCAATGAACAAGTGAATTCTGCTAAAACTATACTGGCCACACGTACAAAACAAGCAGAATTGGGATTATTTTTTTAAAGTTGCTTTTATTTTTTGAGAGTCACAGATTGATAAACACCCCCACTTCCTTATCTTTAAAATGGATTGGGCTTGTTTGGGTCTTGCTTTTAAAGGCAGTGCCACTTTTTTTCTCCCAAGACCTGGCAACCCTGGTCCCATGCCCCAAAACTCAGGTGTTTCTTTCAAGAAACCTTTAGAAGTGTTCCTCCCCACAGGGGATCCAGCCCTGCAAACCCAGCTTTAGGGTGATGCTGAGGTCCGTGCAGAACCTAGAGGGCATTTGGCGTTGGACAAGAGAAGCAGCAAACTTCCCTGGATAAGGCGGAGGAAGGGGACACGTGGGTCTAGCATGCCCTTGCACCGTGTTTCTATCTTGCCCTTGGTCCTGGTGCCATAGCGAGACCTGTCTCTCTGCTCCCACACAAAGATGTTTGAGGGGGCACCGCTGCCAGAGCTGGAGCAGGATCCCAGGGTGTTACACCCAGGATGTCTGCCCAGCGTTCCCTCTAAGTTGTGTGGTGTGTGCAGCCATGCAGGCACGCCTGGGCGGCTGCACACCTTAAAGGAAACACTGTGTCTGGCATCTTGCATTTTATCAGACGGTACAAAAGAAGCCAAACCCAGTCCTTCCACATGAGACACAGCGTATTGGGATACAAGTGATCAGGGAGCGTTCCCCATGTGACAACATGCTGTGTTTCACCCGGAGGATGTCCTCATTCTCTCCCCACCCTTCCTCAGGAGAGGGAGGACCTGCCA
Source organism: Crocodylus siamensis (assembly GCF_052110815.1). NCBI lineage: Eukaryota > Metazoa > Chordata > Crocodylia > Crocodylidae > Crocodylus > Crocodylus siamensis. The sequence goes on along the minus strand of NC_143409.1, from coordinate 53,491,269 downwards.
CAAGCTGCACCTCTTTCCCCCGCCCGCATTTCCCTGACTGTCCCCTGGCCACAGGCTTCTTCCAAAGGGCAGGGTCCTTGCTGTGAGCAGCATGTGGGAGGGAGGCATCAAGTGTGACTGACTTCTGCGCTCCAGGGTTTGCAACAGCTCCTGGACCACAGTGAATCCTTGGCAAGGGAAAGGGCTGGGAGGTGACAAAGAGATCTGCCCTGCAAAGGGTTCTGGGTACTGGTTGGTTGGTTCCTGACTCACAGCTCTGGAGAGGGCACAGAGCCCAGCCACGGGGATATCATGCCCAGTGCTGGGGATTTCTGACCAGAGACTGCATTACAGAGTGCTGCAAAGGCCATGGGGGGCAGCAGCCACCCAGGGGAACAGAGGCTGAGAGGCTCAGGAGGTGGCAGCAGCAGTCCCTTGCAGACCCAATGGGCACAGGAAATCAGGCCCTGGGGACATTTGGAGCCAGCTGTCTTGGGGAAGTCACCCTAGTGGGAAGGTCCCTCTTCTCCCTGCTGGCGGCTTTTAGAGAACGATGAGGAAGGCACAGACTCCAAGACTGATACAAAGACCATCCCTCACAGGTTCCCCCAGTGCCAGGGTTCCTCTCTGCCTGAGGTGTTTCCTATTAGCCCCTGCCCTATATCAAACCTTGGGGACCAGCCACTGGGTCCTTTGGGTTCTGCGTTGCCCTACAAGGCCCAAAGGCCACATACAATTTTTCTGCACTCCAGCAGCAGGAGGCAGCTTCCCTGAATTCAGCCTCTGGTGGAAGCTGAACAGGTAGGCATCTGCGAGCCTTCCCCACACTTGTGGCAGAATTATGGCTGCTTTGAGGTGCAGACGCACTGGTGTCTGGCCACCAGGGAGGAGTCATGGAAGCTATCCTCACCCACAGAGGACTCATGTTGTGTCTCCCCTGTGTGGATGCATGGGTGCCCGACCAGGCTGGAGGATTGGCTGAATCTCTTTCCCACACTCTGGAGAAGTGATGTGGCTTCTTTGCTGTGAGGATCTGCTGGTGTGTGGCCACGTGGGAGGACTGGGTGAAGCTCTTTGCACACACAAAGCACTGATCTGGCTTCTCATCTATATGCATACACTAGTGTCTGGCCAGGTTGAAGGAGTGAGGGAGCGTCTTCTCACAGTCAGAGTACTGATGTGACTTTTCTCCTGTGTGGATGCATTGGTGCTGGGATAGGTTGCACAAATTGGTGAAGGTCTTCCTACACACGGAGGACTGATGTGGCTGCCCTCTGTGTGGATATACTGGAGGATGGTGGAACTAGTGAAGCTCTTCCTACACAGAGCACTGATGGATGCATGGCTGCTGGGCCAGTTGGGATGAAAAAGGGAAGGTCTCCCCCACTCAGGGCACCGATGTGGTCACTCTCCTGTCTGCATATGCTGGTGTGTGGACATGATAAATGGGTGAAGTCCTTTCAAAACTCAGAGCACTTCTGCCATGTGTGGATTTGCAGGTGGGAAGATTTGGTAAAGCTCTTCCCACACACTGTGCTGGTGTCGCAGCAGAACAAATGAAGTGGAGGAAGCTCTTCCCACACTCAGAGCGCTAATAAGGATTTTCCCCCTCATGGATGCACTGGCGTTGCACCAGATTGGAGGAATGGGTGAAGCTCTTACCACAGGCAGAGCACTGATGTGCGTTCTCCTCTGTGCAAATGCTGTGGCATGCACAGTAAGGGGGTGCTACTACATAGACCCACCCACCTCACCGTGCCAGGCCCAAAACTATGCTTCAGAAGTCTCCCCAGGGGGCCTACATCCAGCCATCCCCCTTCCTGGAGAACACACGCAAGCCTGGGGTAGTGATGCTGCCACCTGGGCGCTGGTCTCTGTTAGAGCTCTGTTCAGCCCGGTATACACACATTGGGAGTACTTTACCCACTTGTAATGGTTCTGGGTGCTTCTTATAGCCTGAAGCCTCCAAAGAGCCTCCTGTACTGAAGGAAAGTAAATAGCCAAACCCACCTTAGCCAGCTGAGCAAAGGGGGCAATAAAAGCTTGTCTCTCTCCTCTTCCCTCAGGAACTCATAGCCAGGCACACTATAACAGATAGCTTTATTGATCAGAGAGAGGGAGAATGAAGGAGGGATATGGAACAAAGGAATTTCAAAAGAAAGCACCTTGAGCAAAACAATAAATTAAGCCTTTCAAATATGGGCACGGGCCTGTTTTTTAAATTGCGGATAAATTACCTAGTCCTATTCTACTGACTAAATTCAAACCCTACTCATGGTAGAATCATCCAAGGAGTCTCTCTGAGGAGGTCCATTCTTGTCTGAGTCCCAAAATAATTGTCACAGGAGGAGAGAGAGGAAACTTCCCTTCCTGCCAGATTTTTTACAGCCTGGTTTCCTAGGTGACCAGGTTGATCCAAGCAGCCAGTGTTTAAAAACAGATTGTGGGGGAGGGGCTGGAATGGCCCAGTCCAGGGAGACAGACAGCGCACTGGTACATGTCCAGATAGGAGGAATTGGTAAAATGCTTTGAACACACAGGGAACTGATGTGGCTTCTCCCCTCTGTGGATGCATTGGTGCTAGGCCAGGTGGGACAAAGTAATGAAGGTCTTTCTACACTCAGGGAAGGATGTGGTACCTCTCCTGTATGCATACACTGGTGTGTGGCCAGGCTGAAGAATGGGGGAAGCTCTTTCAACACTCATAGCTCTGATATGACTTCTGACCTGTATAAATATGCTTGTGGGTGGTAAGGGAATAGGACACAGTGTAGTTCTTCCCACACACACAGCACAGCTGTGGCTTCGCCCCTGTGTCCATACACTGGCGTGTGACCAGGCTGAAGGCCTGGGAGAAGCTCTTTCCATGCTCAGCACTACTCCCATATGTGGATACGCTGGTGCCAGGGCTCTAACAATTTTAAGTTAGCAATTTTAAGTTTGCTATTATGAATTATGCTTATTGTACTTTTTGTATCTTATTGTATTTTTATATAGCAAATCAAGTATTCTTTCCTTTTGTATTTTTTTAATGATACTTAAATGTATGGATGAATGAGTGTAAAGTGATTGGTAAGAACAGAAATAAGCTATGTGTTAACAAACAAGTTACCAAATGGTAAGAAGAGGCTGAAGAGGTAAATTCAGAATCCAGTCTGAACCAGCTGAAGAATAAAGATAAACAGAAAAGATAAGACTGAAGACAAGGTCTGCAACATCTCAAAGCTAGAGATGCTGGACACAGCCCACACCAGCGATAATGGAAGAATGTTGTAAAACTGGGTTAATGAAGAGCAACACCTAAGGACAATGATGTATGAGCCTAACCACTTGTCAGAACAGAAAAGTAGAGATTTTAGACAAAGAAGCTACAGAGTCAGGAAAGGCGTGGTGTGATGTCTATGTTTTTGTTTTAATAGACATGGCATCTTGCCTCATCCCCCTTATTAGGTCTCACTTGTCAATTGAGCTAATTGGTAATTTGTGCAACAGGACAAATTGGTGAAGCTGTTCCCAAACAGTGAACACTGATGTGGCTTCTCCCACGTGGATACGCTGGTGCTGGGCCAAATTAGAGGACTGGGTGAAGCTCTTCCCACACACAGAGCACCGATGTGACTTCTCCCCTGTGTGGATGCGTTGGTGGCGGGTAAGTTTGGATGAACTGATGAAGCTCTTCCCACACACAGAGCACTGATATGGCTTTTCCCCAGTGTGGATACGCTGGTGCTGGGCCAGGTGGGAGGTCCGGTTGAAGCTCTTCCCACACACAGAGCACTGATGTGGCTTCTCCCCTGTGTGGATGCGCTGGTGTTGTGCCAGACTGGAGGGATGGGTGAAGCTCTTTCCACACACAGAGCACTGATGTGGCTTCTCCCCTGTATGGATACGTTGGTGTTTTACCAGACTGGAGGAATGAGTGAAGCTCTTCCCACATTCAGAGCACTGATGTGGCCTTTCTCCTGTGTGAATACGTTGGTGTTCTGACAGATTAGAGGAACAGGTGAAGCTCTTCCCACACACAGAGCACCAATGTGGCTTCTCCCCTGTGTGGATACGCTGGTGGATGGTCAGGTTAGATGAACGAGTGAAGCTCTTCCCACACACAGAGCACTGATGTAGCTTCTCCCCTGTGTGGATACGTTGGTGATGGGCCAGACTGGAGGGATGGGTGAAGCTCTTCCCACACAGAGAGCACTCATGTGGCTTCTCCCTTGTGTGGACTTGTTGGTGCTGGGCCAGGTTGGAAGAACGGTTGAAGCTCTTCCCACACACAGAGCACTGATGTAGCTTCTCCCCTGTGTGGATATGTTGGTGTTGTGCTAGACTGGAGGGATAGGTGAAGCTCTTGCCACACACAGAGCAGTGATATGGCTTCTCCTTTGCGTGGATGTGTTGGTGCTTGGCCAGGTAGGATGAAATGGTGAAGCCCTTCCCACACACAGAACACCGATGTAGTTTCTCCCCTGTGTGGATATGTTGGTGCTGGGCCAGGTAGGAAGAATCCTTGAAACTCTTCCCACATTCAGGGCACTGATATGGCTTCTCTTTGGTATGGATGCGCTGGTGTCGCATCAGATGGAAGGAACGATTGAAGCTCTTTCCACATTCAGAGCACTGATATGGCTTCTTGCTGGTAGAGAGGCGCTGGTGCACAGCCAGGTTAGAGAAACGGGTGAAGTTCTTCCTATACTCAAGGCACCCAGGTGGCAGAGCCTGGTTTGAGGGGCAGGAAAAGATTTTCTGGCACTCAAGCCCAGGAGCAAAGCCCACCCCTGCCCTGGTGGGCGCATCCTGTTTCCCTCTCAGTCCCTCCCCACTGGCTTGGTTTGGATGCAGGGTCTCTTTCCGGTGGAACGTTGCCTTATGGCTCTTCAGATTCACAAATCCTCCCCTGTGCCCGGGGCTCTCTCTGGCTTCTGTCCTTTCTCTGCTCTCATGCCCAAAGGAAGATGGCACCTGCTTCACTGCTACGTTCTCCCTCAGCTTTTGGGGCCTCCCCTGGCTCTGAAGCCATCGGTCTTCATCAGGTCTCAGGGACTCCATCTCACACAAACCCCAAGGGGAAGTCCAGGGTGGCTCCAGGTTTGAAGGCCCTTCTTCCAGACTGTGCTTCTCACCTCTGCTCAGCAGCCAGGCACCTCCTGCATGGGGAAGAGAAACTCCAGCTTACTCCCTGCCCTGCTGGCACAGGCCAAACATTGCTATTTCCTCTGCTGTGATGAGCCTGTGAGCATGACTACACCTTGGCACTTAAGTCTTCTGAAGAGAACAAGGTCATCCTTACTTGGGGTCATCCATACCATACCACAAGGTCTGGGGGTGAGGGAGGGGTATGTCTGTGTACCAGGCTAACGGTCCCTGTTTGGTGGAGGTCAGAACCAGACCCTCAGTGTTTCTGGCCCAGCTGTCACCCCATCCTTTCAAGCCCTGCTGGGAGAAACCCAGGTGGGACATGTATTAGGACAGGACCTGAGTGGCTTCCTCCTCTAAGGGGCCCAACAGACTAGAGGAAGAATCAGTGGAAGGGAAGAATTCTCTCTAAGGGCTGCTCTGTCCCACAACACTACTGGGTCCAGGGGGAGATGATGCCGAGCCCTCCACCTGCCTAGGTTGACATGCTTCACAAGTCAGTGCATTGGTGGTACTGCTCTCCAGCACTTGCCCATGAGCTCTGGCAGTCCTGAGAGCAACATCTGGTACCAGGATGGACAGCCTCATGATGAATTTCTGGGGCTCCCCAGAAGTCAGGGGTGTATGGGTAGAATGGCTTTACACTGAACCAAATGCTTCTCCATGGTAGAAAAAGCCCATGTGGCTCATCCCTCTTGCCTCCAAAACCTGCTCTGGGAGCGGAGGACTTTGAGCTGGGGATCTCTTTCCTGGAAGGAACAGGGCTGTGCCTTCTTCCTGCTTCCAGGGAAAGGTCTGGAGATTGGAACAGGTCTATGTGGCTTTCCTCTGCTGAGGAAGAGGCCTGCATGTCACCAGAATCTGCCCTGAGACAAAGACCTGGCCATGAACATGCACGTGCACTCCCTGCTGACTCCCGAGCTCTGTGACACTCATGCCTCAGAGACAAAGCACAAAGACACGACCTGTGGGGGATCCACTTCCCCCTGCAACATGGAAGCTTGTGAATCCCACCACCCCGCGGAGCCATTTATTGCAGCCTCAGATCAGCAGTCAACACTTCCTCGGTCCCAGCTGGATCTGACCAGGAGACACCAGGCAAAGTCCCAGGCCTCTTTCTTGTCTTTGAATATTGGCTACACAGAGCTTCGACCCACCACGCAGGTTTCCATGGGGAACTACAAATCCATCATGCCACGGGAGAGGGTGCCGTAGAGGTATGGCTACCTTGCGCTGAGGAATCTAATCTTAAACTGTAAATATAAATGGAAATTTAAGACTATGGCAGGAGTGTCCAACCTTTTTCAGCGTGGGGCCAGATCATGAACTTTTTATCACGCAGTGGGCTGGCAAGCCATATTCAAAGACCTCACAGGAAGCGGTATCACATCACCCCCCCCAAAACGAAAGTACAGTGTTTACTTCCGTTTCCCGTCGCAGCACCTCGGGCCTCCGAAAACAGCGTGGAGGGTCGCATGGCAGCCCGTGGGCCATAAGTTGGACAAGCCTGGACTACGGTATCCCAGGGACACCAGGCCTGTACTTGGTTGTCCCCTACCAGTAGTAGTTAGAAAGGAAAGGCTGCTCACCTCCATACCTTGGAGTTTCAGTGCGTGGGAACAACACCTCCCCGGACACACGACTACATAAGCTATTTGAGGTAAAAAACCCGGAAGGGCAGTGCTGGGCTGGTCTGCGGGTCCAAGGGCCCTTGTCACTGTGGGCATGGAGCATTTCTGAGAGGGGTGTCGGGGTAGGGGGCAGTCACAACTCACCTGGCAGCAGGTCCTCTGACTTTGAGATGTCCCCATGGTCCTCATCATCACAGACCCAGAGCTCCTCCTGTCCTAGCACAATGCGGCGGATTAAGTCAGGTCTGGGACCTCGATGCCCTGTTCGGGGCAGTAGTTAAAAAGCACTTATGACTAGGTACTGGATGCAATATAACTGAGTAGGATTTGGGGAATGGATCCAATGAACTTAAGGATTCTCCTGGGGACCTGAAGAACAAGGGAGGGTGGACATTTAAGATGCAAGAGATGATGGCTTTTGTCACCCAGGTGCTGGGGGAATGGTCATAGGAAACAAAGTACTGTACCCACCACTTGGAGGTATAAAATGGGTGTGAGACTGACAGGGACAGGGGTGAAGATGCAGTGACGTGTGAAGTGCTAAAGAGCAGAAAGATGAAGCTTTCAGTATTTACAAGGCACCAAACTAAAGAGATGGTGGACACACTGGTGGCTGGATAACATCTGTCTTCTCGGTGTCATTCCAGGCAAAGGAATGGAAGTGAGTTTCTTCTCCGGGAAGATTTAAAGCGAGGCCTGGCAGCAGTGAACAGAATCCAGGACATATCTGACCAGGAGATATCTGGGAGAAAGGGTCATTCCCAACAGTGCAGAGGAATGGATGGTTTTATAAGAACTAGCAGCAATGAAAGCAATCATCCCATCCAATGGGAGGACCATCTCAGAAGGGGTGATGAGCACAGAAGTGGGGAAAACGTGCCTGGTTTGAAACAAAGGCATCAGGAGTCCTGTATACAGACAAGAGAAGGCAGAAGGAGACACCTTTTGCAGCACGTGAAAGCCCATGATACAGGAAGGGTTGACATGGTCTCTGCAGAGCAAAAATCCTTGGAGCCCTTCCCTAAGAAAGTCTATCAGGGGAACTGGAGGGAAAAGAAAGCACTAAAAAAGCAAAGTGACCTGGTAGAAGGCAAGTCCCTCAGCCCTGCCCACAAGCCAGAGACCTATATCAGAGACTCTTTGGAAATGACAACCAGCTTTTACCAGTCCTGCACTGAGCCCACCTCTTTTCATCACCGTGATGAGCATCTGACATGCATAGGGATGTCAGGAGGAGGAAATGACAACTGCGAATGGCAAGCAAATTGGGAGCAGGTCTCCAAGTAAACACAACCAAGCCAGGGCCTATGGAGATGAAGGCCATGGGAAGGAAAGTGGGCAGAAGCTTCCAGGAATCCAGAGATAGAAGTACTTGGACTCCATCGCCTGTCCACGGGTCACTAGCAATGGAGTCAAGGAACTGCTCATCTCAGGAGTGGTAGCAGCAGGGGCTGATAAGACTTCCATTATCCTCTGCTGGGTCATAACCAAAGGAGGAGAAAGCGGTTAGACAGCACTAATTGAGCATGCTGAGACTGTTAGATGTGTGAGACAGGACACACTAGGTGGGACAGGGAAGAAATCAGATCCCCTCCACGAGGAAGAGCTGGCAGTGAATTTTTCTGCCCAGTGAATTGGAGATGACCCGAGAGCACTGAGAAGGGAAAGGGAGGTCCCACTGCCAAGACACAGCTGCAAGTACCAGGGGTTACAGGAATGGGGAAGACTCAGGTGGAGGGGGCCAAATCAAATGAAGAAGGAGATATATTAGTGCTAAAAATGAGAGAAGCATTATCACTCAAGGAGCTGTGGGGAGGACATGGATTTCAACTCCTGGGCAAAAGTTCACCAGGACAAGAGTGCTGAGAAGGAGGGAGAAGACAATAAGTGTCAGTGCTGACGTGGGTGCAGGGAGAAGCAGGAAACAGCGTTACCCAGGGAAACGAGGGCTCGCCAGTTCCTCAGCATCTGGTCCCGGTAAAGCCCCTTCTGTGCATCTTCCAGCAGCTCCCACTCCTCCCGTGTGAAATACACGGCCACGGCCTCAAAGGCCTCCTGGAGCTGCAGGCACAAGCATTACCCCATCAATGTCACCCAGTCCAGTTTCCTCCAGCCCCTGCTGCTCTCTCCAGATTCTCTCTGTGCGACACTGCTCTGCAGGCTGGGCCATGACACCCAGGGGTGCAAAATGCCCCCTCCTGCACTGACAGGAGATGTGGGTGCAGCTGTGGACACAGGGGTCCAAGTGTCTGCCCTGACCAAGCCTATCCCGTTCTATGTGCTCAACCCTTTGAGGCAGCACCTTTAGAGCCACGGGCTCCATGACTGTGGCCTGGCCTTCCCATGCCAGAACCCCTAGCTCTCAGCACTGAAGGCAAGCTCTGGCAAATGCCGGCTTTGTGTGGTTGCGGCCCCTGTCACCAGAGGCTTGTTGCTCCTTAGCTCTCTCCAAATGATTGACTACACCCCTGGCTTCTCCCTAACACAGCCCAGCTGCATTCCCACCCCAGCTGGAGCTGGTGCCCTGCTCACCTCCATGGTCTCCGTCTGCTTTACCAGCCTCCCCTGCCCCTGCTGCAGTTTGCTCAGTTCCAAGGTCAAGGAGCCCCTCTCCCCCAGCCTCCCTGGGGGAGTCCTTGGCAGCTCCAGGTATGCAGGCCCTTCTTCAGGAGGCTGCTGATGAGCTTTGCTCCTGGTTCCTGCACCTGTGGGTGGGGAAGATAATGCACAGATCAGGCCTGGTGCTGCTGGCAGGGGACAGCCCTGCTGTTCTCCCGTACTGGCCTGTGACTGCGGCAGCCGGAGACTTTGGCCTGTGGAAGAAGCGGAAGATGGACAGCCATTGTAGCACTCAAACCCATGCCCCAGCCTGCACCTGGTCCCTCACCTGACTCCATGTCTGGCATGGGCTCCTCTCTGGGGCCACGAGGGGGCTGGTCCTGAGGCCCTGGGCTGTCCCACTGTGCTGCCTCCTCCAGAGACACTTCCACAGCTTGGGCCTGTGCCTCCTCTGGCCTGGAATTGCCAGGCTGCTGCAGTTCCCCGGTGAGCTGTATCCTGTTTGAGGCCACCTCCTTGCCCTTCATGCTCACCACGGCCTGCGGACAAAGGGAACGCGTCACCAGGGAACTGGGACTGGGAGAGACGGTGTGGCAGGAAACATCCCCCAGGCACACAGAAATGGGGTTGGCAGCATCCACGGTCAGGGTGAACTGCTCCCACATGGAGCTCCTCATCCTCCACCTGCCCCAGCCAAACCCCCTCAGCTAGGGTCTCCGCCTCATCCCAGGTTTCCACCCTGCACCCCGACGCCCAGCTCCGCATCTCCCGGGGCAGGACGGCCAGGGCCAACTCCAGCACCACCAGCTCCATCGCCTGCTCCTGGCTGTACTGTTGGAAGAGCTCCTGCAGGCGGATGCAGACCCCCCGCAGGCCCTTGGCCTCCCGGTAGTGCAGCCCTGGATGTGCCGGCTCCAGGTCTCTGGCGTGGGGAGCTCGTGCCCCGGTGCCAGCGGTGGGGTCTGTGGGGGTCATGCAAGCACAGATGGGGCTGCACAATTTGCTTCACCTCCTGCCCCTACATCTCCCAGTGCTGGACCAGCTCCTCCTTGAGCCCCTGCTCAGCTTCCTGTGGGGCTGACCATTTTGGGGATAGGCCCCTGATCCCGGCATGGGCCACACAAAGGATTTGTCCTACCCTGTCCACTCCTGTCTGGAGACCTCCTGGGAGCTGCTCCTCCATCATCACCTTCAAGGCTGTGCAGAGAAGGTCCGTGGGTGCCAGGGGCTCCAGTGCCACCACCGTTTCCTCCACTGGGAGAGGGCTCACTCTCAACAGTATCTAGTCTCCGTGGTCTGCAGGAAAGGAGGCAACATGGCTCAGACCAGGTGGCAGAAGTCCCAGGACTGACCCTGCCCTAGCCCCAGCCCCAGGGTCTGCCCAACCCCCACCCCGTGACTGACCCAGCTCCCTGTAGGCCCCGCACAGGCAGCAGGAACAGGGCTGGCTCCAGAAGCCCCCACAGCGCCTACCCCCAGTCCTCGTGTACCTGCCTACAGCCCAGGCAATGTGCAGCCCCCACCCCCATCTTCTCCTGGGGCCCAGGTCCTCTCCCCCTCATGCCGAACCTGGAGCCCCTGCCTCCTGCAGCCCCCACCTCATTCTGGACCCACCTGGGGGGTCTCCCTCCTCTCACCTCGGTCCCCAGCATCTGTGCAATGACTGCTCTGCCTCTGCTAACCCCTCCCCGCCCCGCAAGAAACAAGTTTGACCACTGGAAACCTGAACCCTCCCCCCACACCTTTGTTTAAGGTCATTTGCATCATGATGGAGCTCAGAGACACCTCCAGCATGAGCAATGCCTGCCCAGGAGAGCGTCCATCCAGTCACTGCTCTGGGAAACATGAAACACCAGCACCAGAAGGAGATGTAACTGCATCCTGCTCCCACCAAAACTTCATAGACAGATTTCATAGACATTTGGGTTGGAAGGGACCCCGGAGGATCATCAAGTCCAGCCCCTTTGAACATGTAAATGGCTCCACCAGTAAATACATGTATATATAAAAACTGTAATAATATGTGCATTGTTACTGCACGGCAGCATTGTAAACATGTAAATATGAATAATATTTTACTGCAAGGAGTTTTTCTTGGTAGATTTGTGCGTTTTCTTTTTCAGACACTATAATGTAAAATTCAATCTAGTAGCAACAGTGACTGTCATCGTTCTCATGATATGTACATCTCTTATTGAGACTCATCAAGCAAAGTCTAGCCTCCTGGAGCACCTGAACAGCACCTCCAATACTTCACAGTCAGTCACATCTATACCTGAGTGAACATGATCACACCTCAGTTAAAGTTTTTAGCTAGCGTGAACAGGAGTCTGCAGGGCACCCAAACAGAAAAGAGAAATTAAGACCATGGGTGGATGTAGGATTTAGAAACCGGGGGTGCAGAGGGGCTCATGCCTCATCATATAGAAAACAACATATATTTTTCTACAGTTAAAGGGGAACTAGACACTGTGGTAATATACCAGGGGCCTGGCACTATGCTATTCACTTTACATCTGCTTCTGCTTTGATGTATGTCAGTGGAATGTGCACTGGATTATATATAATCCTACCAAGAATTATAGATAGATTATATATGTTTTTAAAAAAACAGTAAGAAATTAAGCAAAAAGAGCAGGAAAGAGAGAGAGAGAGAGAGACACACCCAAAGAACAGAAGAAAAGACAGGAAGAGAGTCCCAAGGAACAGCAGGAAAGGGAGCAAGGTGGTCCCAAACAAGAGCAGGAAAGAGATATAAGTGCCCCAGAGATCAAGAGGAAATAATAAAAGATACACAGACACAGAGAGAGAATCAGACCAAGTCCCAAGGAAGATCTGGAAAAAGACAGAGAGTGTCCCAAGGATCAACAGGAGAGAGAGCATGACCCAATGCACAGCAGAAAAGAGAGTCCCAAATTACAGCAGGAAAAAGAGAGAGTCCCCATGGCGGGCCAGTAGGGGATGCTCCTACGTTGAGCCACCCACCTCACTGCACCCGACTACCGTCCAGGCTCCGGGTGCCTCATGTCTGGCCGACCCCCTTCCTGGAGCACACGCGCTAGCCCGGGGGTAACGCCGCCACCATCCAGAGTCTGGACTGATTTTGGACCTGTGCCCCCTGGGAAACACAGGCCTAGCAGTCCCTGAGGGTCCTTGACCCACTGCAAGAACTTGGGGTGCTTCCCTGAGTCCAAAGCACAAGTAGTGGTCTCCCTTAGTCAGCTGAACCAAGGGGACCCCAAGGCATAATCTAGACCCTCTCCCAATAAGTCTCCCACGCTAGGTATAAAGGAGAACTTTATTGATTACAAGGAGTAGGTTTGGAGGAGGGTACAGGGTAGAGCAGGGGCAGGCAATTATTTTGGGCAGAGGGCCGCTTACTGAGTTTTGGCAAGCCATCAAGGGCCATATGACAGGCAGCCCTGGGCACATAAATATTATTTTTCTAAGTTTTTTAGGGGCCCTGCGGGCCAGATAGACTGGCCTGGTGGGCCACATCTGATCCCCGGGCCGCATTTTGCCCACTCCTGGGGTAGAGCAATGTCAGAGAAATACCTTAAAGCAAACAGTGGCTGGGTAGCTTTTGATCACGCCTGAGTTCCTGCAAGCTGTACATGTAGTTAGGTCTCAGGTAGCGTACTCACACGTACCATCCAGAGGCAGGTGGAGATTGCCTCTGGAGGGGGCTGTTCCTTGATCATGAGTTTCAAGAGAGGGGGCGAGTTTCAGCTGGTCCAACTTCTCTGTGAGGTCTCATCATGGCTGCTGCCCGCCTCCTGGGCAGTCCTTCACTTATATAGACCTGACAACCTCATTTACCTAATCCAATGGAGGCAGCAGCTGTTGGCTGCTAGCCAACCAATTTGAAATGCATCACTGGCGCGGGGTAGACCCCTCCCACTCAGGTTGGCATTGCTTAGACCAGCAGGGAGCTCAAGCCCCCCCAAGCGTGTGATGCCAGTCACGTAGGCAGAGGGAGCAGGCTCCCCCTCAGGAACCAGCCAGCTCAGGTCACACCTCAGGGTTACCTGGAGCCAATGGGGGCCCGCGGTGTCTGCCCTCTGCAGTGACCATGGTAACCAAACTGTCAGGCAGCAGCCGGTACTCTGCCACCGCCACCGCGCAGCTGCAGGGGAAGGCGAGCACGACCCAGGGAGGAGCCCAGCGACCGCGGGCAGGTGGAGAGGGGATGTCCAGGCCGTGGGCAGCCTGGCGCAGACATCCGCACCGACCCCCGCAAGCAGCTCATGGCGGCTATTAGCATCTAGCAGCAACCCCTGAAGCCTGACCACCACACGAACGGAAAGGCGAAGCTGCAGAGGCAAAGAAAACGAAGAAAGCAGCGCCCCGCTCCTGCCCCGCAACAGCCATGCGGTGCTCCCGGCACAGCGGACAGGACCAGGCCGCGCGGCAGCGGCAGCGGGTACCCACAGCCAGCGCCAGCGAGCGCCCCGCCCCGCCCCGGGGCAGGGAGACGAGCTGGCGGCGGGGCCC